>NW_028318407.1:507500-668115 GCF_062004578.1 Staurois parvus | reverse complement strand
GGGGGAAGAAGCAGAAGAGTGAGGACGGTAGTAAAGGGGAATGGAGAAGAGTTGAATGATGAAAGTGGAGAGAAGAGCTGGAAGAGGAGAAAAGTAGAATGGGGAGGAATTAAAAAAAAAGGGGGATGGGGAAAAAAGTGGAAAGGAGAGGAGAGGTATGTACTGGACGTGGTGGGGAGAGGAGAGGAAGAAAGGGATGATGAGGAGTGGGGGATGGATGAGTAAAGGGGTGGTAAGGGGACAAGAATTGGAGAGGAAGGGTGAGGATTAGTGAATGAGGGTGAGGATTAGTGATGAGCTGAATGTACCTGGGATGGGTTCAGTTCACCAAACATGAGTCAGGTCAGGTGTCGAATCCGAACCCCACTGAAGTCAATGGGAGCCGAATGTTAAAAAGAGTTCTGCTCTATTTTCTAGGCTACCAGGGAATGAACTGTAAAACAAATTAAATGGGGGGGGGGGTAGTCTGGGCACTGCAAGTGGGGGGAAATGTAAGAAAGCAATAATAACACAACCAAAAAAAGATGGGGCGCAGTGACCGTAGTAATGCATAAAGTGAAACTCCACTAAAAACCCCTTCACACCGACATCACACAAGTATGTGGCCTCACAGAGCTGGGCTTTTTTCCGTGGGGCCGTATATATGTGTACCTGTCTTTGTGCTGAGCCCACCGCACAACGCGCTCCCAGCACAAAAACAGGGTGTCACTGAGAGCCCCGGGTCCCGTTCTAATGATCAGGACCTGGGAATCCTGATTCTGGGTCAAATGATCGCTGTGATAGCCTCTGATTGGCTATCACAGTGATCAGTCACTGTATAGCCCATTCCCCTTGTTTTTGCTTTCTCTCTGAATGAAGGAGAGAGATACATTGTATCATTATATACCTTCTATTATACAGTGTATCATTATATACATTCTATTATACAGTGTATCATTATATACATTCTAGTATACATTGTATCATTATATACATTTTATTATACATTGTATCATTATATACATCCCATTATACATTGTATCATTATATACATTCTATTATACATTGTATCATTGTATACATTCCATTATACATTGTATCATTATATACATTTCATTATACATTGTATCATTATATGCATCCTATTATACATTGTATCATTATATACATCCCATTATACATTGTAGCATTATATACATCCCATTATACATGGTATCAATATATACATCCTATTATACATCGTATCAATATATACATTCCATTATACATTGTATCATTATATACATTTCATTATACATTGTATCATTATATACATTCTATTATACATTGTATCATTATATACATCCCATTATACATTGTAGCATTATATACATCCCATTATACATGGTATCAATATATACATCCTATTATACATCGTATCAATATATACATCCTATTATACATTGTATCATTATATACATCCTATTATACATTGTATCATTATATACATTCCATTATACATTGTATCATTATATACATCCCATTATACATCGTAGCATTATATACATCCCATTATACATTGTATCAATATATACATCCTATTATACATCGTATCAATATATACATCCTATTATACATTGTATCATTATATACATCCTTTTATACATTGCATCATTATATACATTCCATTATACATTGTATCATTATATACATTCCATTATACATTGTATCATTATATACATTCCATTATACATTGTATCATTGTATACATTCCATTATACATTGTATCATTATATACATCCCATTACACATTGTATCATTATATACATCCCATTACACATCGTATCATTATATACAACCTATTATACATTGTATCATTATATACATCCCGTTATACATTGTATCATTATATACATCCTATTATACATTGTATCATTATATACATTCCATTATACATTGTATCATTATATACATCCTATTATACATTGTATCATTATATACATCCCATTATACATTGTATCATTATATGCATCATAGTATACATTGTATCATTATATCATTATAGTATAAGAAAAATACCTAGATCAAGGTTTGATCTAGTTCAGTGCCAGGGTTAGTGTTTGGGTCAAAGGTCAGGGTTTTTTTTTTTTTCTTTTTTAATCTTGGTATCAGTGTCAGTTAGTATCAGTGGCAACAATTAACATATACTATACATATATGGTATCGCTGCAATTGACAAGAGCTGGACAATGTATTTTGGGTTGTTCTTTGTTGGTAGGTTATGGTAGTAACAAGAAACACAGCTCAATTAAAAAGAAATGTTACTATTTTGGGCCAGTTTTCCTTTGATAATAAAATAATCAGGAGATCTCCATTGCCATTTACCACCAAATGAAAGCCCAATTTGTCTTGAAATAAGACGCAGTATAATCCACCCGGATGTACAAAGTATGTACGGTGTTACTAACATGTCAAATTGTGCTTAGACATTAAGATTTGTGTTACCCTTAGGCATGAAGGGGTTATATAACATGCCTGGGGGAGGAGCCCTGCTCTTGTCTGCCATGTGGTGCATTTGTACAAAGTAAACAACCTGACCTGGAATTCCATTCATCTATATATCCTAAATGAGGGTCTGCTATAGATTTTAATCAGCCCCTCCCCCCCCCAAAAAAAAAAAAAACCTGAGATTCCCTCCTTTATTCATACCAGGACATTCCAGTCTTGGTATGAATGATATGCGTTCCCCTACTCATTCACAAAAAAATGGAAACAGTTAAAATAAAAACACACATAGAGTTTTTGGCAAGTCCTGCAAAAAAAACAAACAAAAAAAATAAATGTCCCATGGTGTTTGTCCTCCATCAATCACATTGTCCAGTGATGTAGATCCACATCAGTCACCATGCCTGATGCCCACCAACCAGCCAAAAGAAAATGTAATGCTGTCAACTGAAACGTGTCTGTGTCCTTCATTTCCTTCCTGTCCAATGATGGGTCTGGAGGATGACAGCAGATATATATGTATCACGACCCCCAAAGGAGCCACTGTTGTTCTTGTCCCCCGGTCCTAGTGCCAACAACCCTCCCAGCCGTACAACACACTCTGGCACACCAAGGCTGAAGAAAGAATATTTATTTGCCTATTTACCCAATAAAGAGACAGTAAAGGTAGCAACCATGAACAGTCACAAACTAAGGCAAAGACAAGGCTATAAAGTACAATGGAAAATAATACCACCAAACTATCTGAAAATGCTAACACACACTCTGAAATGTGATGGTTCAATACTACAGCAAGAACAGAAATATAGTATAACGCCCTCAAGGTTGGCTAGATAGGCTGCTTGTATTTTGTTTTGTTTTTAGATAGAGGCTGAGAAGCAGTCTGAGATAAATCAGCCTGTGAATGAGGCAGGAAGTCACCTCAGGAAAGACTGGGAGGCTCTAACAGATCAGGGTTTCTGGAGCCCTCTCACCTTTCCAGAAACCTGAGAGCTTTCTGAGGGGTGGAAGAGGGGAGGAGGCC
Organism: Staurois parvus; assembly: GCF_062004578.1. NCBI lineage: Eukaryota > Metazoa > Chordata > Amphibia > Anura > Ranidae > Staurois > Staurois parvus. The sequence continues at coordinate 664,628 of NW_028318407.1, read as the reverse complement.
CAGATCTGCATGTTTGAGGGACCTTGGCCAATCCCCTGGCAGGAGGCTGAGCATGGTGACCAAGGCAACTCTCAAATGTGGTAGAGCCAGGCAGAGGTGTACAGTTTCAGATGGAAGATGGATTGAGGAAGACTGGACTGTGGAGCCTGGGAGGGGGCCCCAGGGAGGGGAGCCCACCTACAGGCAGGTCACTGGAGAAGAGGATCTCCACTGCCTCAACGTCTCCCAGGGAGGACAGCTTGTGCAGCAGGGAAGGAGCATGCCCAGAAGAAGGCCTGAAGGTGGCCACCAACCCACCAAGCTAACAGGAGAGGACAGCCCCTGGGCTGGATAAGTGGAGAGGGCAGTCAGGTGCAAGACCCAACTAGCTTCTCCTTTGGGACTGTTCTGGGTGAAGAGGAGGAATCATCCGGTGTTGAGGAGGTACATTGGAAAGAGCCTTTAGTGCTCTTCAAGGAAAGACTGTTGCTATCTGCATTTTTGTACATAGCTGCTAAAGAGTTTGTTAAGGAGTTTTTCATCGTGTTCTACAGTTCCTCAGACATCCCATGTACCCCTAAACCCCATCCAAGTTTAACCTCTTAATAAAAAAACAACAAAACCAAGTTTAAGGACTGTTTACTGACTCCAGTGTGCAAAGTGGGGAAAATGCATTTTGCCTGGCCTTGCAAAGCTAAGAGGGACCCAATCAAATCCAGTGGCCCCTAAGGGGGTAGTGCTACAATAGTAACACTCTATATCACTCTCAGGCAAAACAGCACAACTATCAATACATGAGGACAGCCAACCGGCCCCTTCCCAATGTATCTGGGTAAATCGGTGTCACTCAAAAAAAAAAGAATTTACCCACAAGGACCTAATTCTAAAGCAAGGTCCCTCAATGCTTCACTGGCCAATGGGGAGATAACTGATGTTGGCATGTGCTGGGGCCCAATGTCTTGCATTGTTGTGATAAAATAAATTTGTAATCCCAGAAGGGCAACGCAGTCCAACCAAACAGGCAATGAAGGAAGGCTGTGGCCAAGAGGCCTCTTACCAGTCCTGCTGTCTTCAGGGTGCCCACTGTAGTCTCTTGAGAGGTCCAGAGGTCCACCTCTTAAGCCAATGAATATGGGCCCGTCCTGTCAGGAATGGACTCAGCACTGGTGGTGGGACTCGCCTGCCATGTGGGCTGCAGTACCAGAGCTGACCAGCGGGTGCTCTCAGCACTGGTGGTGGAACTCACCTGCCGTGTGGGCTGCAGTACCAGAGCTGACCAGCGGGTGCTCTTAGCAGCCAGAAGCTCATAATCAGCCAACCTGGGGCTGATTGTAGAAAGGTGTATATAAGGCATGACCATGCCTGTGCTCTGGGCCTTTGTGTATGTTTTCCCATGAGCCTCTGTACCTGTATCCTGTGTTCCTGCTTCGTTGCTGACCCGGCTTGATCCTGATCTCTGTTGACCGTCTCCTGTTCTGACTACTGGCTCATCCCTGACTATTCTTCTGCCTACTCCTATGCTGTTTGACCTCCTGTTGCTGTACCTTGGCTTGTGACCCGTTTACTCTTTGCCTGCTGCTCTGTACTGATCTGCCTCCACCGTTACCGACCCGGCTTGTCTGACTTCGCTACTACTCTGCCATCCATCCATCTTGCACGGATCCAGCCGTACCTGCACATACCTCTGGCGGATCCCTCTACCAATAGCAGGTGTACTCAGGGGCCGCGACCTGGTCTCAGTCCTGCGCCAAGTCCATCCCCACCATCAGGGGCTCTGGTGAAAAGGCAGACTGGGGCTTAGACTCCACGCCCTGGGGAATCCTGCCCTGAGAACCGCTAGAGGTACCACCAAACGGTCATTACAGAACCCTACGGCCAGCCTGACCGTTCCACCTCTCCAGCCCTGACTATGCCTGTGTTCCTGCACCTCCTAAAGATTAGTGGAAGGTTGGTTTGCTCACTGTGCGTTTATATAGATATATATCTGGGTGGCTAATAATAAACTGTATTATATTACCTGCGTTTCCCTGTGTCAGTCCACACCTTTCTGGTCACTCCTTGATTCCTGACATCACACCAAGGCCCAGAGCACAGGCCTGGTCATGCCTTATATACACCTTTCTACAATCAGCCCCAGGTTGGCTGATTATGAGCTTCTGGCTGCTAAGAGCACCCGCTGGTCAGCTCTGGTACTGCAGCCCACACGGCAGGTGAGTTCCACCACCAGTGCTGAGAGCACCCGCTGGTCAGCTCTGGTACTGCAACCCACATGGCAGGCGAGTCCCACCACCAGTGCTGAGTCCATTCCTGACACGTCCCTTGCAGGTAGCAGGTCTAGAACTATGCCTGGAGCTGCACATTCAGAAACCTCAGGATCTGGTTATAACACTCTGAATGACAGGGTCCTGGATTCAGCACAGCAGACTGGATACAGTAGGTAGTCCCACAGCAGCACAGCACATGATTCAATGGTAGTAGCAGTCCCTCAGTCTAGTCGGCAGCGCTTGTCTCTTATGACCCCTCGGCTCAGAAATACAGGGCTTGGGTGCAGCACAGCTTTCCTTTACAAGCTACACATCAGCAATGGACAGAGATCCTCCTCCCTCTTCTTGGAATGGAAGAATCAGCTCCCTAGAACCCTGAGCTTTTCTAGACCTTATCATGCTCAGCTCCTGGGACTTGTGGTCCTACACTATTCTACAACACTGAGCTCAGGCTCTCTGGGGACTACTACCCCCACACACAAATCTTTGCTCCTTCCAGCAGTCCTCATTACTCCATAGAGTAATGGAGGGGATGAGTGGGGAGAGTATTGAAGGAGAGCACAAAAGAAATACCTTACGGCACCACTCTAAGCTAGAGATGGAAAAAGGGAGTTACTCTACCGGCAGATGAAAGAAGGAAGCAAGTGTCCAGAAGCAACTCCAGCAGCAGCCAATTCAGTAGGGAAATGGACACCTCTCAACTGACCCCAGGAGTCAAATGTATGGGATGGCCTGAGCCACCACTCTGACCACGCCCTCTGATGTGTTTCACCCCGCCCACCAGGGGCTGTGATCAAACCCCCGGTAGGCTGAGTGAAACCCGTCAGAGGCCATGGCTGGATCGGTGGCCATTCCATACATTTGACTCCTAGGGTCGGTTGAGCGGCATCCATTTCCCTATTGAATTGGCTGATATTGAAGGAGGGGAGGAATGGGGAGTGTAATCAAGGGGAGGAGTGAGGAGATTAATGAAAGAGAGGATTGGAGAGAGCAATGGAGGGGAGGACTGGAGAGGGTATTAAAGGAGGGGATAAGTGGGGAGAGTAATGCAGGGGAGGAGTAGAGATAGTATAGATAGTAATAGAGAGCAGGAGTGGGAAGAGTAATGGAGAGGGGGGGAGAGGAGAGACTAGTGCTCCTGCAACAAAAAACAATAAATGCCCATTTTTACCTGCAAAAAAATGTGCATTTATTATTTTTTGTATAAATGTGAACTTATCCTTTAACTATGTAGTGCTACCCTCATAGGAGCCGCTGGATAGGAGGGGTCCTTCGTTCTTTGCCTTGACTTTTTCACGAACCTCAGCCCCTCAAACACACCAGGTTGGGTGTAAAACATACAATATCACAGGAAATTACTGAAAGTAATACTTAGTACCCAGTAGTAGTGTTACATCAAACAGAACAGGCACCAGACCAGGTAGTAAAGGCAACCGTAATATATTGTCACCCAGTATGGTTGGCAGCTAGGCAACCGAAAAATGGATTGTTGATGTTAATAAAATAATTTAGCATACATAATTATTAATGTAACGACTAGGCTTAGGATGACATTTGGTGTTCAGATCAGCATAATAGTAGCAAGGTCAGCTCAAGTGCAGCAGTGAAAGAGTAAAGTTTAATCTATCGAGTGCTGGAACTATACTGCCAGAGCGCATTATGGCAGCGATGCTAGTCCTAGACTGACTGGGTATGCATTGTTCAAAAGAGAAGGAGAATGGTAGCAGTGGAGCGGGGGAACAAAGGGGGCTTGTAGTATAATTATTACTGGGGGGGCGGTCCTTTGAGATGTTCATCTGCTGGATAACGTTAGGGCCCTTTAAGAGCATTGGGGCACCTAACAACAGTCCTAGTCAACCTGCATGCAATATAGGTGCAGTGTAGGTACAATATAGTCTCAGCACAGTAGCAAAATAGATGAGGTTCAGATGTGGTAAAGATTCAATGTAATGCGGTATAGGGTTGATATAGAAGCAGGTTAGATTTGGAATAAATGCAGTATAGGGTGTGGTTTGGATTGAGTACACTAGGTGCCCTGCTCTGAGTGGCTCAGTCCCCGCTAGCAGTATCTGTAATGGGTGAATTGCCCCCTCACCAATCTTGCTGTAGAAGGTGGAGGTCCCTTTGGTCTAACCTTGAAAGTATGCAGTGATCAGCGGTAGGAAGCAGAGGGTGAGTGGATGCTCCAGTCTCCCTGCAGCAGCAGTTCAGGTGCTGTGTTGGGGGGGTTGTGCGTGGTAGGGCTGTATTGACCTTTCCAGTCTCTGCTGGTATGGTCTCCAGCTGCCAGGCAGTAGTGTTGGGCTTAGTGTTCAACTCGAACATCGGCTGTTCGTGTGTTCGCCGAACACACAAATGGTAAGGGCATTTGCTCGGCTGTTCACCCGCCGAGCACCCCACAATGCACTGCGCTCTCACAGTGCATTGTGAGAACCATGATTGGCCAAAGCAGAACACCCCGGGTCAGGTGCAATCACAGCACAATGCACTGTGAGAGCCATGATTGCCCAATCATGGCCCACGGTTAAGGCCACACCCGACATTATCTGTATAAGGCTGCTTACACTGCAGCCTTATTCAGTGTGTTTTGGGACACTGCCAAAGACAGAGGAGAGAAAAAAAAAATGTCATAATAAAATAGTAGTTAAAAATGTTAATATTTAAAAAACAAATAAAACAAAAATACGTTTAAAAAAAAGAAACAGCTTGGGTCTCCCCCCCCCCAAAAAAAAAAAAACATACCAGGCCATTTAGGTCTAGGTTAGGAGGAACCCCACCGTAATTTTTTTTTTTTTAAGTGCGTGGGATTCCCAGTAGAAGCCATACCAAGCCCTTGAGGCCTGGTAGGACTTTTAAGGGGAGCCCCACCCCCCAAAAATAGGGGGGGGAGTGTGGGGTCCCTCCTAAATTGTCAGGGCAGGGGCCGGGGAACGAACAGGCAGGCCTAACAATGTAACGCACTGGCTGACGACAACCACCACCCACAGACCGAAGTCCCTCAGGGCGCGGAGTCTAAGTCCCAGGCTGCCCTTCACCAGGGCCCCTGATGGTGGGGATGGACTTGACGCAGCCAGGAACCAGGTCGCGGCCCCCGAGACACCTCAGCTGCGGTAATGGCTGCCGCCAATGGCGTGTAGCAGGTGGAAGAGACAAAAGAGTAGTCAGACAGGCCGAGTCAACAACAATAGGACAAAACAGTACAGGACAGCAGACGAGAATCACAGGTCACGAGCCGGGTTCAGCAACAGAGGGTCAGATCAAAGGAGAATACAAAGAATAGTCGAGTACAAGCCGAATCAGATATCAGGAGAGTCACGAGAGTCAGAACAGAGTAATAGCAACACAAAGACACAAGACACAAGTGCAAAGAGCATGTGCGGAACACAGGCTTATATGTCATCAGCCACACCCCTCTGGGGGATGGACCACAGAGACCTGAAGGCATAAAAGGATTCCCACCATGCACAGCAGAATCCAAGATGGACGACAGCACATGGAGTAACATAACCTCAGGGAAAAGGTAGGACCTTGACATAAATTCAGAACAGACTCTTGATCCGAGCACAGGTCTGGCAGGGCAGGAAAGGGGAGGACAATCGAGAGCCCCCCTTCTCCCTGCAGAATGCTGATGGGGACAAGGGCCTCTTCACCACAACCCCCTTTAAGAAGGAAACCCCTAGATCCCAGCCCCCCCCTTGTGAATGAGTAGGGGTACACAGGACCCCTAATCATTCACCAAAAAAAGTGTAAAATGTGAATAAAAACACAACAGTTTTTTTACAATACCTTTATTTCAAAAAAAAAAAATGCCCCCTGAAGTAGATCCACTGTCAATCATGATGCCGCCGACTCTTCTTTCTTTCAGGCAGTGCTGATCTCTACTCCTTCCCTGAGCTCCCTCCCCGACTCCAGCCTAGTCTTCTTCCAGTCTGTCTCCTTCAGTATTTCCGGCTGGTCTAATTCAGTGTAATATTTGTTCAGGGTTACTCTTTAGTAAGTGTGAATGGGACTGTGTGTACAGGCGACTATAGCAACACATTCCTTCAGCTTTCTCATGTATCTTCCCTTTACTGTAGTGTTTATATAAAGGCTCCCATATACAGTTGTGTTGAAAATACTAGCAGTCAGACATCACTAACCGGATCAATCACTGTTTTTGGTGGAAATGATATTTCTACATGGCAAATAATTTCCTAGCAGGTGTAGTAGAGTCATAGAAATCCAACAGACCCGACAGTCATGACATGCATGCTGCTGATTCTGTGTCATTGAATCACTCATTGAAAGGGGCGTGTTCAAAATAATAGCCGTGTGGAGTTCTATTAGTGAGGTCATTCATTCTTTGAAAAACAGGTGGCAATTATTGCCCTTATTTAAGGAAGGAAGGCAGCAAATGTTGTCCATGCTGGTTACAGTGCATTTCTCTCTGAAATTCTGAGGAAAATGGGTCGTTCCAGACATTGTTCAGAAGAACAGCGTACCTTGATTAAAAAGTTGATTGGAGGGGAAAACATATAAAGAAGTGCAGAAAATGATCGGCTGCTCAGCTAAAATGATGGCAAATGCTTTAAAATGGCAACCAAAACCTGAAAGACGTGGAAGAAAGCGAAAAACTACCATTGGAATGGATAGAAGAATAGCCAAAATGGGGCGGACTCAGCCAACAATCAGCTCCAGGAAGATGAAAGAAGGTGTGGTGTGACGTTCCCTGTGAGGACTCAGCCAACAATCAGCTCCAGGAAGATGAAAGAAGGTGTGACGTTCCCTGTGAGGACTGTTACAATTAGAAGACGCCTATGTGAAGCCAAGCTATCTGCAAGAAGTCCCCGCAAAGTCCCACTGTTGGGAAAAAGACGTGTGCTGAAGAGGTTACAATCTGCCAAAGAGCACATTGACTGGCCTAAAGAGAAATGGGGCAACATTTTGTGGACTGATGACAGTAAGATTGTTCTTTTTGGGTCTAGTGGGCGGAGACAGTTTGTCAGACGACCCCCAAACACTGAATTCATCCACAGTACACTGTGAAGGCCGTGAAGCATGGTGGTGCAAGCATCATGATATGGGGATGTTTCTCATACTACGGTGTTGGGCCTATTTATCGCATACCAGGGATCATGGATCAGTTTGAATCCATCAGAATACTTGAAGAGGTCATGCTGCCTTATGCTGAAGAGGAAATGCCCTTGAAATGGGTGTTCCAACAAGACAACCACCCCAAACACACCAGTAAACGTGCAACATCTTGGTTCCAGACCAACAAGATGGACGTTATGGAGTGGCCAGCCCAATCCCCGGATCTTCATCCAATAGAAAACTTGTGGGGTGACATCAAAAATGCAGTTTCTGAGGCCAAACCAAGAAATAGAGAAGAACTCTGGAATGTGGTCCAATCATCCTGGGCTGGAATACCTGATCACAGGGGCCAGAAGTTGGGTGACTCCATGCAACACAGATGTACAGCAGTTCTCAGAAACAGTGCGACTACAACCAAATATTCATGAAGTCATTCAAAGGAAAGCAAAATCTTCAAACATTTCTCAGTTTATATAGTGAATGTTTGAGTTTGTAAAGAAGAATACAAACATGGCCATTTTTTGTCTAATATTCACTTTTCTTCAATGTTTTTGGAGGAACAACACAAATTTGATGTATTTTTCTTCATGTTGTGATTTGGAATAGAATGTGTCGTGTTCCCAATGCATTTGTGTGGATGGAAAGAAAAGGATTAGAAGGATTTTCAGCTTTTTTCACTTTTTTCAACACACTGCTATTATTTTGAACACAACTGTACTTCTACCTACAGAGCCTTTATTATCGTTTTTTCTTTTCTATATAATATCTAGTTTTAATTTAGAAGTTCTTGTTGGAAAGGTTTGAAAAGGGTGCAGAAGTGAACTCGCGATAGGTCCCCAATATATGTCACCGGGTCCTGGACACCAGAAGTGGGAGGAGCATAGTGAATGGTAATGGATAGTGTAATTATGCCCTTCTCCTCCCCCTCTCTTCATTGATAACGTATCCTGGAAAGGGCAACACTCTTCTTACCTGCTTCACTTCTCCCTGATTGGAGTTCTCCTTTATGTCACTATGAATGGGAAGGAAAACTTCACCAAATTTCATATATTAGACAAACAGATTTACAATGTTAAAACCATGGAAACCATTTTTATAAATCAGTGAAATACAGATTGGCAGGAAAAGTGCCAACATAGGAATGAAGTGATCCACCTGACCCAATGTAAATGGCCCCAGGATCTTATTCTATAAAGGTGATGGGGCCCCCAGTTCACCTTTTTGCCTGGGTTCAGTAAAGACAGTGTCCCTGACTGATATAATACAGACCCCCCCCCCCACACACACACACACACACACACACACCCGCACTGCTGTCTCCACTTCCACTTCCATCCAACCCTTCACACCCAGAAGATGGCTGCAATCAATGTGATCCCATCAGTGGATTTCCATCATTCCAAATCTTTATCACCAAACATGGCAGAGCTGAATGATGAACTCACTAATCATCACAGATGTGTAGATATTTTTTTTCCTGGGGGTTCTGTCCAGTATACACCTTTCCACTCTCCCATAATACACACTTATAACCCCCCCCCCCCCCTACACACGCACACACACACAAACACTCACACTCTGGGGAGGATATTGGACCCCCTGATACCTACATCCCAGGATGAATAGTCTACATCCCAGCTGCTGCCACAGTGACTCTCTGGTGAAGAGCTTGGACCCACATATCCCCTCTTATATCTACACCCTAGGATGAATAGTCTACATCCTAGCTGCTGCCACAGTGACTCTCTGGTAAAGAGCTTGGATCCCCTTATCCTCTTATATCTACACCCCAGGATGAATAGTCTACATCCTAGCTGCTGCCACAGTGACTCTCTGGTGAAGAGCTTGGACCCCCTTATCCCCTCTTATATCTACACCCCAGGATGAATAGTCTACATCCTAGCTGCTGCCACAGTGACTCTCTGGTGAAGAGCTTGGACCCCTTATCCCCTCTTATATCTACACCCTAGGATGAATAGTCTACATCCTAGCTGCTGCCACAGTGACTCTCTGGTAAAGAGCTTGGATCCCCTTATCCTCTTATATCTACACCCCAGGATGAATAGTCTACATCCTAGCTGCTGCCACAGTGACTCTCTGGTGAAGAGCTTGGACCCACATATCCCCTCTTATATCTACACCCTAGGATGAATTGTCTACATCCTAGCTGCTGCCACAGTGACTCTCTGGTGAAGAGCTTGGACCCCTTATCCCCTCTTATATCTACACCCCAGGACAGGATGAATAGTCTACATCCTAGCTGCTGCCACAGTGACTCTCTGGTAAAGAGCTTGGATCCCCTTATCCTCTTATATCTACACCCCAGGATGAATAGTCTACATCCTAGCTGCTGCCACAGTGACTCTCTGGTGAAGAGCTTGGACCCCCTTATCCCCTCTTATATCTACACCCCAGGATGAATAGTCTACATCCTAGCTGCTGCCACAGTGACTCTCTGGTGAAGAGCTTGGACCCCCTTATCCCCTCTTATATCTACACCCCAGGATGAATAGTCTACATCCTAGCTGCTGCCACAGTGACTCTCTGGTGAAGAGCTTGGACCCCCTTATCCTCTTATATCTACACCCCAGGATGAATAGTCTACATCTTAGCTGCTGCCACAGTAGGCCTGCATGAGAGGTGCTCTGAGCATCCCAGATTGTTATAAACTTGGATCAGGGGGATGGGGTGAACTGCTCTAATGCCAGCATCCATGCACAATTTAGTAGACTAGTACATACCCGTGCCTGCATGGGTTTCCTCCCACACTCCAAAGACATGCTGGGAGGTGGATTGTCTCCTGTCTAAATTGGCCCTAGTATTTGTATGAATGAGTCTGAGTTAGGGACCTTAGACTTTACACTCCTTGAGGGTTAGGGACTGATCTGGAAACACACCATGTGTAAAGTGCTGTGTAAATTGATGCTCTAAAAGTACATGTAATAAATAAAATAAATACACCAAGGACCAGACCTTGAGATCGCAATGTTAGTGCGCCACACCGCTTTCATTCTTCAGCACAAGAGTAGGAGTAATCCATTCATACAATACAGCTTGGAATGGAGATCCCAATGATGAATATCCACATGCAGGCCACATTTCTTGCTCCAACAGCATGTTATTTGGGTCTTTCTGACCTGCCGCTTTGCTTGGCGCATGTCACTGCTTAGTAAATGTCCCACTAATCACTTTTTTTTCTATTTTGTTTTTTTTTAATCATCCGGTAAAGTGTTTGCACGTTCTTTAGTCTCTAAAAGACATCACACTCTTGTTATTATTGTCCCCTGACCACAATCTGCAGACACAGAGGAGCTCTCAGGTCTCGTTACCTCTTCCCTTCCATGTGGAGAGACCACAGAACATCATATGAGAGCAGAGACAACATGGAGGAGGATGCAGAGTCTGCCTGGAGGAGCGCTCGGATGGCAGGTAACCTGGGGAGGGATGTGGGAATACAAAGTTGGCAACTTTTATGTCAACTTTCTTTTTGTTTGCAGTTGTTAAGCTGTTGCTTCTTTTCTTTTAAGTGAAATTTAGGAATAGATTGAACTTTTTATACATATTGTGTAATACATTGGCTGCTATCACAAGGGACAAGGAGGTGGTGCAACCCAGAGCAACCAACCACAAGTCAGCTTCTAGAAGGTCCATGTGTTTGCTGAAAGATATTATGGGACATAGAGCCATCCTTACTCCTTGTACTGAGCTATCACCAGAATTCTACAGATGGAGCAGATTATCAGAACACTCCTCTGTGAGTATCATATACAATGTCGGGCTGCCCCCAGATCACTTCCATCCCTTGAACTAATTGGGTAAAATGTTCTGTCCATAAAGAATTCAGCCGTGTCCCCAGTCAGGCCTCACACAGCACCTATCCTTCTGGTGGGTCTTGGCATTGTAGTGTATGGAGGCTGAAGCACCTCTGCAAAAGGACATGAGGTGCCAGACCCTAAACACCATGTGACTTTGCTGTGACCTCCCAATAATTGGAGAAGGTTCTGGAAGCTGCATGATCCAGGTACCATTGGCAAGCGGACAGCTAACCTCACATCTGGATGAGGTTTGCCACCATACAGGACAAGCCTTGTTTGCTATCCTAAATATGCTTGTGGATAGTTGCCAAAATCATGGACCATCTTTAATTAATATATTGTTCAGTTCAGTTGATCCCTCTTCTTCAATTTCTGTAACTGTTAAAGACTTTTAAAACATGAGACCAGCAACAGGACCTCCTGCACCATCACAATCCATTTCACATAATCAACTGTCCATATTGTGACACCTTAATAGTCATTCATCACCAGAATACATCAACGGCAGACACAGTCAGCTCACATTACTCCATTCTGAACAGTGACAGTGCAAGGCCATGGTGGGAGATTATGGAGAAATGGTTAGAAAAATGACACAAGATTCTCAAAAGAGCAGTTTGTGAAGCTCCAGCATGTGTTTTGTGAGCAAAGAAAACTGTTTTTTTTTTTAAGTTTTCTCTAAGCTTGGCTGTCCTGGATTGGATCCTGGAGTTTGAAGGTACCAAAGCATCTTTGGTGGGTTTGAAACTTTCAATCCTGTGTCCGGATTCTGCTAGACAGCTGTAGCCTGTTAGTGCACAGGTAAGTGGGGTCGTTATACGTGAGATCTGAGAGTAGATTAAAGCAGTTGCTTCCATTTAGAGAGAGAATCTTTGTGTGAATATAGTGGTGTGCTCCAGCCAGGAGGGGTAACTTTCTCTGGAGACAAGACCCTATGTTGAGGAGACTTCTTGCTCATAAGATTGGAAAAGTCAGGACAGCTATGTAGCTCCACCAAGACCTAGAAAGCTGAGGTGATTAGCGAGTCCACAGAGGGAGCTGTAGGGAGTCCTGTGTTCCTGAGAAGTGGGAGAGCCTGAGGTGCTAGGAGAACCCTGTCCAGAGGCCAAGAGTTGGTCCATGCAGAGAGATGCTGCAAGCATAGCCTGAGTGAGCCTGAAGAGCCCATGATCTGGGATACCAGAGAGAGCAGCGATGCAGCTTACAGGAGAGCCAGGTGGAGCCACATTTTCTATTGATGCTGTTTCTGAGTGAAGCCAAAACCCTTGTGTGGGAAACCTTGTTTTGTGAGGGCGTTGTGTTTTTGTTTCTAGTACAATAGTTTTTGTTGAAATAAAAAGTGTATATTACACAATGAGTAAAAGGAATATTTGGTTTCCATTCAAGGGAAATAGATAATGGAAGCAATATTACAACATCAATGTTTACATTTTGAATGTACAGCACTATAAACCAACTGCCTGGACCAACAGTGCAGGGGCTAGCCCCAAATGACTGACCTGAGGGACCTCGGTCAGAAACTAAAAGAAATACAAAAATAAAAGAGAGGGGGAGGGGAGATGAATTAGTTCCCAACCTCATCAGATAGGGAAGTCTCCAACTGGGAAGGGGCTGGGGTGGAGGTAGGAGAAAAAAAGAAAAGGGGGGGGGGGGAATAGATTAGAATTCTGAGGGGAGTAGTGTGGTGAGGAGGAAGAAAGAAGAACAAGGCAAGTAAGAAGAAAAGGTAAAAGTCCTGCAGGCTAACAAGCGTCACATTAGCCGGAGACACCCATAATAGCCAGGTGCAGGGTTGGAAGGGCATATGTACACAAGGGGTCCCATACATTAAGGAACTTGAAGTGGGGATCTTGAAGAATGCTAGTCATTTTCTCATGAATCATTATGGTGGTCAGAATGCTCTATATCTCCGCAAACCAGACTGAGGGTCTTTACCAGGACCTGGCTATTGCCCACTTGATAACTATAAATAGGTATCTGCTGATAGAAGAGTCCCAGGATTGGACAATGAAGAAGTGCCTGTCTAGCACCTTTGTGGAAAGGTATATGGAAGAGGGTCGACAGACGATTGAAGACCCTCAACCCAAAGCCCACTAAACGTTGTAGGACCGCCAGGTGTGGATCTCATCCCCATGCTGGCCACAGCCCCAGAAACATCTATCATTGTAAAATGGGTTTGAGTGTGCGATGCGGGCCAGAACCCAGTACCAGCGGAGGAGGATGACTGCATAGTGGAAGTGTTGAAGGAACATTTAGCTATGTTACATTTTTGTTTCAATAAAAGCGGACCTCCGTACCCTTAAACACACTTCTGACTGACATGAACTCACTTTAAAAAATGCTCACCACCTTCGAGCTAACAACCCCCCTATCATAACAGATACACATTGTATGCATGACAACCAGGAGCCGAGATGGGGATCTGAAAGTTTCAGATGTACATTTCAAGGTGAGAATAGGAAGGAAGAGAGGGTGTTGGTCACAGTATATCATCATTATTCTTCCTGTGAGAAGTGAGAACATTGTGCAGATTTTGTTTTGTCTTTTTTTCTAAGATAGTTAAATCAATTATTTGATAACAGAAGTAATATATAAATCAGAGATGGAACTCTATACAGTCTACACAACGTAGGCAGATTCTCTTCAATATGTGTCTGTAGGATCAATTCTTTGTCTGCAAACCGGTTCCTGGCAGTTACTTTTAGCCAGTAGATCTCCTGGAATGTCATCAGGTGATTTATGGAGTAATGAGGCACCAAATCTGGTTGGTAACTACATTACCAACTGAAGACAAGGACCGGCTATAACATTTGGTTATTACAAGAACATTCCTGAGGCAGTTTAAACAATTAAAAGGATTTTCTGGGATAAAGGATCAACAGTGCATGACTCCTACCTTAAACTAAAGTTTTAAAAGTCCTCTTTACAAGCAAACCCCACAAGATTCCCCCCATTACCTTCATTAGACCAACAACCTTTGACTTATCCCCACTCTGAACTGGTTTCATCTGCCTCTGCTGTGCAATGCAATGGATGCTCTGAGGGCCTCCATTCCACCCTTTCCCATACCTAACTACACCCCTATCAGCCCACTAACACCCTTCAGTTATTCTGAGCCCTTTACTCAACCTAAGCAACCTCATCCAATCCATATATTCTCACCCAATCTAAGCCCCTCCTAACCATACGCCTGCTTCCAAGCAAAATTTTTCATCCAACCCAGTTACCCCCTGCATTGTAAACGCCTCAACTAATCCAAATTCCCTCTCCAAACCAAAGTATCCTCATCCTTCCTAAACACTCCTAAACAGTTCCAGTCACCAATATCCAGCCATACAGACCCAGCCCAGACGCGCTGATTACCCCCTCAGAAACCAAAAGTCCACTACCCAGCCAAATCTTCCAAATGAACCCATCCGTCACTTATTTCAAAACCCTCAACACACCAAACTCCTTCCTGCAACTCAAATACCCAATTGTAACACCAACATCCTCATCCCACCCAACACTCTAAGACAACCCAAATATTCTCACCCAGCTCAGAAACCCTCATTACCCAATCACCCAACTAAAACCTCCTCCCATTCTCTCATCCAAGCCAATCTCCCCCAAACCAGTTTTCTTAAATTCTAAAATTCTTATTCACGCTCCAGAGGATTCCCCCCCCCCCCCCCCCCCCCCCCTGCTGACCAGGCCATTTTTGTGCGATATGGCACTGCAAGAAAGACAATTTTGAGAAAAATTTTTTTTTAACTTTTTGCTTTTAAACATGTCCAGTAAATATATTTAAAAAATAAAATTTCATCATAAATTTAGGCCAAAATGTATTCTGCTCCGTGTCTTTGCTAAAAAAAAATCCAAATACGTGCAAATTAATTGGCTTATGTGAAAGTTCTAGAGTCTACAAATGGTGGGATAGATACTGCGATTTATTTATTTATTTATTTTACTAGTAATGGCGGCAATCAGCGACTTATAGCTGGACTGTGGGACTGCGGCAGCATTCTGACATTGGGGGGAACTGACTTGATGTCACTGACATCCCCAGTGACACCAATACAGTGATCTGTGCTAATAAAAAGCACTGACACTGTACTAATGGCACTGGGCAGGAAGGGGTTAACATGAGGGGCAATCAAAGGGTTAGCTGTGTGCTGTTTCACATTATGTGCTGTGTGTGTGCTTTACACTGTGGGCACACTGCTTTGTAGCTTTGTATGGCTGTGCTATGCAGAGCCATACAAAGCAGTGTGCTGGAGCTGACAGGAGAGAGAACTATATAGTTTACATACAGACCTCTCTCACGTTGGTAATGCTCAGCGATCACCGGGTGCCAGCGAGTAATCATCAGCTGGGACCCAATGATTGACAGCCGAGGTCGCGAATGGCGGTGCGGGTAGGGCGCACCTGTGGCTTGTGCGAGCCCCCTACCCAGAACTGCAAAATCATGTATATAAACATGATTTTGCGCATCCCTGCCACTCTGTAGCAATATTTCTGTTATAGAATGGACGGCAAGCGATTATCCAACCTAAATGCTTTTACCTATTCGTTATCTTTATCCTTTACATTTTATCAAAGCCAATGTCATGATCAGGGGTCAGGGGGGTCAGGGGTCAGGTTCAGAGACCAATAACTATAGCAGTAGAGAGGCCCCCACCAACCAGCAACCTGGCGGATGGCACGGGCTCACCCGAGGTGCAGGGTGTAAGCACTAACCAGTATTCACAAGAGCTCCTGATGGTGGAGATGGCTTTTGATGTGTATTAGTACCAGATTGAAGTCCTCAGGACTACCCCACCAGGAGGTGAGCAAGCAGGGATCCAGCAGCAGATCTAGTGTAGTCAGCAAACAAGCCAAAGGTCTGTAGCAAGTGGCTGCAGGTCAGGATCAAGCAGAAACGTAGTCAAGGAACAAGGCAAAGGTCAGTAACCGGTGGCATCATTTTGAGATCAAGTGAAAGTGTAGTTGAGGAAGAAGTGAAAGGTCGGCAATGAGCCGCAGTGAAGGTATGGACAGAGCAGGAGTGACAAGAGCGAGATATTGGCTGGAGAGAGCACAATAATCTGGAAAATAGGAAGTGCAAAGGCATGGCTTAAATAGGAAGTTCATGGGCAGAGCAAAGGGTTCAAAAACAACAAGACACAATTCAAGGTCATCTAAAGAATCAGAGAGGGAGCTATCCAGCATCTCAGGAGGCCCAGCAAGAAGAGATACTGGCAGACACAGCGGAGGTAACAGGTTCAGATCTGGGTCCTGACAGCCAAACATCATTACCAAACCCAAAAGAACTTAACCAAATCTAACATTAGAAATACATTTTTCCACCCAACCTACATATCACTGTGTGAAAAGCACGGGCATCGAGAAAAATGAGGTGTGGAGATCGGTGATGGTAGGAATTTTGCATCTACAGAGACAGCAAACCTAATGCAAGCTGAGAGCTGTGACAAAAGAAATCTGGAGTTCCCCTATAGGGGACACGGACAGCAATATAAATGGGACAATTGGTCAAACTGCTCAACCCCGTCATCCAAAACTAAAAAAAAAAAAACAAAGTTGAACTTTGCAAACAATGTGTTCCCTCTTTGGCATATACAGTATAATATAGGAAAGGATTTCTGTCCTGTAGTTTCTGGCTATGAGTACTAAATACCTGCTGGATACTCTACCTCCTCCTAATAGTATGACCATCAGATTTCCTACAAACACCATTCTCATGTATGGATTGCATGTTCTTTGTGTATTCCCAGAAGGTGATAGTGAGGGTGTGGTCCATGGATACAGGTCTCCGAATGTGGTCCCTACAACACCAATATTTGAGCACAAGGTCTGGGAATCTTCTGTGAATGAGAATGTGGTCCCAACATCATCCAGCCATACTCATACAACATTCATCTCTCAGCATGTGACCTTCACATCATCAAGAAATAAGAAAGAGGCCCAAGGAGCATCCCGCTATGATTGTCTGGTACCTGCGCTACTCATGTCATTGCTGTTGACGTGTGTCATTCTACAGTTGGTGCTAATAACTCTCCGAGTATCAGGTAAAAGAGTCCTCAGGGGCGGGGTTGATTGTACATACTAAATACATTGAGAGATACCATTGGGGCAGAGATTCTGAGTTGTAAATGTCAACTCTACCCAAGAAGACAAATGACTAATGGGTATTCCTGGCTATTCATGACTTCTGACCATTGCCAGGAATATTATGAATGGTCAAATTTGAACAAATCCCTCCGTGAACCATTTTATACTGCCAGAAGTTACAAAGTTCTTTGGAAAAACAAGAAACGATAATACATGGAAGTAATGACTAGAAAGAGAGCACACCTGTCTGCATATGGTACTAAATATCTTCATTACTTGTCAGGAATTTCTCTTTAACTGCTCAAGGCCCACCCACAGTACATTTACTGCTGCAGGGTGGCCCCTGTGCGCAAAATCACATTTTATATATATATATATATATATATATATATACATGTGATTCTCTCTCCTGCAGCTTTCCCGGGCTGGGGGGGGGTGCGTGTGTGCCCCCACCAACCCGTGGGTGCCCCAATATGATTCCCGAGGGATCAATCATTCGATTTAGGCCAGTGATGTCCGGTCCAAGTTGGATGATCGATCCCTGTCCTATCCTGTTCTGTGTTGACAGTTACACAGGACAGGAAGTGATGAAATCTTCTCTGCCTGAGCACATTCCATCCCAGAGAGAGAAGAATCAATGCAAAATGTGAGTAAAAGAGCTACACTTACACAATTAGAACACTCTAGGACACATTTAACCTCTTGATCACCCCCCCCCCCCCGTTAACCCCTTCACTGCCCTGTCACCAGAGTCATTAATACAGTGTACATATTTTTTGCTGATCACTGTATTAGTGTCTCCGGCAAATTCAGATAGTGCTAGCGTCAGCGTCAGTTAGCATCCCTCCCAGATAGCGTCAGATTTCCCGTCAGTACACCAGTTATCACATTTAACCCTTTGATTGCCAGCAACACGCTCATACACAATAAACCTCCATTGCTAGTATAGTGTCTGAACGGATTAATATGTTTGATCAGATCAGCACTATACCAGCGTTCACATTAGTATAGTGTTCCTAAAAATGCAGCGTTAGCGGGATCAGCCCCGACACCTGCCAGCACCTGGGTTTAGCCGCCCCTGCACTTCTGCACCCCTCCCCCAGCAAGTGCAGTGCCAGTAGGTTACTGTCACTTGATACATTGCAAACAAAACCGCAGTGTTCGCAGAATCAGTCCTGATCTCTGCTAGCACTTGCCGGTAAATTTTTTGTAGCGGTTCAAGCAGTCCCTGACAGTAAGGTGCTTGTTTTCCCGTGAGTCGCATTAGGTACCTATAAATTTAGTGGCCAAAATGTCCAACCAAAGGTACACTAGTGAAAAGGCCTATAGGATTCTGAGAATGTCAGGTGAGAGAGAGAATGGGAAGACTCACTGACAGAATCAGCCTCAGAATGCAAACCTGCAACAGCACCCTGACAGATCGCTCAGACGATGGAGAAGAGGTCCCTGCTAAGGTCAAGTGTACCTGACCCCATTCCCAGGTTGCTTTGATGTTACAATCGCATGATGACTCTCATATGCAGCAGAGTGCCAGTACTAGTGCACCTCTACCTTTTGGTGAACTGGCGAGCACCAGCAGCCTAGTACATCCTGGTCTTTCACATACCAGCACTGCAGTAACAATTGGTGACGTGGCGAGTCCCATAAGTGCAGTACAAGCTGGTGCGGTGGCGAGCACAAGTATTGTACCGCAACCACCAAGAATTTGCAGACAGGCCCGTAGAGCCCCTACTGTCCTTCCGGATGTGCTTGCAAATCCCCATTTCCAACCCACAAATTCTGCAGCACCCGTAATTCCCCCATTCACTGCCAAACCCAGAAATCAGGTGGAAACAGCAAATTTAACTACTCCTCTTGATTTTTTTGGAGCTGTTTTTCATGGAAGATCTGTATGCATTGATTGTGGATCAAAGCAATTTATATGCACAACAATTTATCACCTCCAACCCAAATTCAAACCTTGCCAGACCATTCACATGGAAACTCATTACAGTTTCCAAATTTAAAGTTTTTGGGGCCTAACCCTCAACAAGGGCATTACTAAGAAAAGTAAATTGTGGTTGTATTGGTCCATAGACCCGATTCATCATATGTCCATGTTCTCTGCTGCCATGGCCAGGCATAGATATGAGAGTATAATCTGTTTTATGCATTTCAATGACAACACACTCTGTTGTCCTCGGGGTGACTCCACAAAATTCGGCCCCTCATAAATCACCTTAACCAAAAATTTGCAGATGTCTATACTCCCCAGCAAAACATCTGCATTGATGAGTCCCTCATTCATATTTCTGGCCGCCTTGCATTCAAACAATTTATCCCAGACAAGCATGCCAGATATGGGGTCAAGATGTAGAAGACCTGTGAGAGGGCAACAGGCTATACATATAAGTTTTGGATTTACGAGGGAAAAGATTGAGCCCCCCGAATGCCCAGACTACATGGGGAGTAGTGGCAAGATAGTTTAGGACTTGGTGTCATCCTTTTTCCATATGGGGTACCACTTATACGTGGACAATTTTTATTCAAGAGTGCCACTATTTAGACATTTGTACAATCTTGGAATTGGCGCATGTGGCACCGTGCGACCTAATCGCCAAGGCTTCCCCCACCTGCTTATAAATACCCATCTTAGAAAGGGGGAAAAAGCCTGCTTGAGAAATGAGGAATTGCTCACAGTGAAGTGGAAGGACACACGAGATGTTTTAACTGGACTTTGAATGGTTATACCAGAATGGTGACTACAGCTGCAGGCATCATCCTGGTATTGTTTCTTTTACGCTGGCGATCGGCTTTCATGTAAAAGCAATCCTAGTGGCTAATTAGCTGCAGGATTGCTTTTACAAGCAGCAGGAGACGATGACCCCCTCCTCCGCTGCCTTCCACGGCCTTCTCGGGCAGTCACGTGCCATCGGGGGAACCTGAGAATGCAGCCGGTGTTTCTGCCAGCTGACCAGAGAGCTGATTGGAGACCAGAGTGGTGCCAATCATCTCTATAGTCTAAGAAATCAGAAGCATTTCATCACTTCAGTTTCACAGGATATAAACAGCGCCATTTGTAAATTGGGAAAGAATCTGATCACCGATCTTGGTGAGATGAGATAATGTAAGGGCAGAGGAGATATCTAGAGTCTGATAGACCCCAAATTTCTCAATAAAGAATATATGACAATGCCCATTGAAGTTATAGGGGATATTTGTATTCCTTGTGATACCATTAAAAGTGATTAAAAAAAATTAAAGGGACAGTGTAAAAATGATAAAAAAAAATCAAAATAACAATTAAAAAAAAAGCACCCTCGCCCCCCCCTGCGCGTCAGAAAATTTGCGTTTGAAAAATCGCTTTGCGAGTACTATGTGACATAAAAAGTAGCAGCTCCCACCATTTTATTCTCTAGGGTGTCTGCTTTTAATAAATATATATAATGTTTGGGGGTTCAAAGTAATTTCCTAGCAAAAAATACAGATTTTTTTCATGTGAACAAAAAGTGACAGAAAAGGCTTGGTCTTCGGGTGGTTAGAAGAGTGAGTGATGTGTGGCATAAACTTCTAATGCTGGGCATAAAACACCCCCACCCCCCAAAACAACCCCTTTTTGGAAAGTAGACACCACAAATTATTTGCTGAGAGGAATGTGAGTCAATATAAGAATTTATTTTTTACCACAAGTTTTTAGAAAATGAAAAAAATATATACAGTATATATTTTTTTTTTACACAAAATTGTCACTTAAATGATTTATTGCTCACACATGCAATGGATATATGTGGAATTACTCCCCAAAATACATTCTGCTACTTCTCCCGAGTATGGGGGTACCACATGGGAGAGACGTTTTGGCAGTCTAGCCAAGTACAGGACCCCAAAATACAATAAGCACCTTCAGGCTTTTAAAGGACTTTATTTCCTCATTACACTTCCAGACTACCTATCACAGTTTTGGAGGCCCTGAAATGCCAGGATAGCACCAAACCCCCCAAATGACCCCTTTTTGGAAAGTAGACACCCCAACAGGGGTGGACTGACCATTCGAGTACTCGGGCACTGCCCGAGAGCCCGGGGTCAGTAGGGGGCCCCATGAAATGCCCCTGGTACCTTTTTTATAGGCTTTTTTTGGGTGTGCTTTGAGTATGGGCAAGGACACAGGGGCCCCATGATTCCCTATTGCCCAGGGGCCCCATGAGTTGTCAGTCCGCCCCTGCACCCCAAGGAATTTGATAAGAAGCATGGTGAGTATTTTGCAGATCTTGTTTGTTGCCACAACTTTTTGGGGGATATCTGTACTGTTCTGGCATTTAGGGGATATCTGTACCGTCCTGACATTTGGGGGGATTTATACCATCCAGATATTTGGGGGATATCTGTCCTGTTCTGACATTTGAGGGATATCTGTAATGTCCTGATATTTGGGGGATATCTGTACCGTTCTGACATTTGGGGGATATCTGTACTGTCCTGACATTTGGGGGATATCTGTACTGTTCTGACATTTGGGGGATATCTGTACTGTCCTGACATTTGGGGGATATCTGTACTGTCCTGACATTTGGGGGATATCTGTACCGTCCTGACATTTGGGGGATATCTGTACTGTCCTGACATTTGGGGGATATCTGTACTGTCCTGACATTTGGGGGATATCTGTACTGTCCTGACATTTCGGGGATATCTGTACTGTCCTGACATTTTGGGGATATCTGTACTGTCCTGACATTTGGGGGATATCTGTACCGTCCTGACATTTGGGGGATATCTGTACCGTTCTGACATTTGGGGGATATCTGTCTTGTCCTGACATTTGGGGGGTATCTGTACTGTCCTGACATTTGGGGGATATCTGTACTGTCCTGACATTTGGGGGATATCTGTACTGTTCTGACATTTGGGGGATATCTGTACTGTCCTGACATTTGGGGGATATCTGTACCGTTCTGACATTTGGGGGATATCTGTACTGTCCTGACATTTGGGGGATATCTGTACCATTCTGACATTTGGGGGATATCTGTACCGTCCTGACATTTGGGGGATATCTGTACTGTTCTGACATTTGGGGGATATCTGTACTGTTCTGACATTTTTGGGCCTAAAAAAATTAGATTGGCCGTCAGAACATCAGGATTGATCAATTTTCAGACATGCCCCGTAGTTTTTGGACTCTATAACTTTCCTACAGACTAAATAATAAATACTGATTTGGGTTATTTTCACCAAATAAATGTAGAATACATCTTGGCCTAAATGTATGAAGAACAATTATTTATTTGAAAAAATTTCCAAGAGAAATAAAGAAAACATGTTTTTTTTAATTTTCGGTTTTTTTTTGTTAATTTAGCAAAAAATAAAAACCCCGGCAGTGATTAAATACCACCAAAAGAAAGCTCTAGTTGTGTGAACCAAATGATATAAATGTAGTTTGGGTAGAGCATTGCATGACTGCGCAATTTCCATTAAAGTGTGAGCGGTGAAAGCTGAAAATTGGCCTGGGCAGGAAGGGTGTAAAGATGAAGAAATGTCCTGCTTGCCACACTAAAAGAGTTTGATTTCCTTTTTCTGTTCTCATTTCCAGGTCCACCGTTCCAGCCCTGTCCTGTACAGAGCCCAGGAGAGAGACGTATGATGGAAGAGGATACTGGGAGGAATAACACCAACCCAGGTGATAGGATTCAACATAACACCTCTGAGGAGGATGAATGGAGGACATGGAGGGGCGGGGTTTATAGGAATAGGAAGGGCTTATGGTATGTAAGGAGGCCATTAATGTCAGGTCATAGTAGGATATACTGTATACATAATAATAGTAAAATAGAATAAAATAAATTAAATGGAATAAAGAACTCATTCCTTGAACAACTGTTTACGGGTAAATACCGTTCTACAGGATGTGGGCAAGTTGTTTGTTTAGAAGCTCAGATCCTGAAGAAGTAACACTGCAAAGCATCAACAACCTGGAGGAGTTTGAACCCTACCTGCAAGATGCTCTCTGGGGCCAGTATAGAGGAGGGTAGTTATATGGAGGTGAAAGCACCAGAGGTAGGTAGCAGGGTTACAGTTAGAAGGTGGGATACAGGGAAGAGTGGTAGAGAGGGTAGTCCTTAGTGGATACATCCTCATAAATATGCCAAGTTGCAGGATGTTGGGGATATCTGCTCAGGCGTGGCATTGCTGGAGCAGACTACCTCCCCTAGCTGCCAGGGGGGCAGGGATACAAGCAAGGATAGACGTATACTGGTGGTATGGTCCTCAGTTATTAGGACATTGAGGGCAATCTGTCACAGAGACCGCGATCGCCGAACAGTATGTTGTTTACCAGGAGCTCAAGTTCGGCACATTGCAATTTGGATGGACAGATTTTTGGGTGGTGCTGGGGAGAGACCCAGCTTTTATGGTACATTTTGGTACCAATGACAATGTTAAAGGAAGATGGATTGTCCTTTAACATTATTTCAGGGAATTAGGTGATATACTAAAGAAAAGGACCTCCAAGGTGGTATTCTCAGAATCACCGCCTGTACCTCGAGCCACACTATGGAGGCAGCAGGAGCTCAGAGTGCTAAACAAGTGGCTGAGGAACTGGTTGGTTACCGGCTTTATAGTAGAGACAGACTGCACCTAAATGGGGAGTGTGACAGGAGTCACTTTGGGTGGGGGGCCCATGGAACCCAGCTCACTTGGGAGAGGTGGGGAGTCCCCATATCCCTATTATATGTAAGTCACCCTGTGCCTGTTAGGGGTACAGGGTAATCTGTCCTAATATTGGGGTGGGGGGTTGTTGATTGTTTAATGCCATGTGGTTGGATCCCATTGTTCTATTGTGTGTCTGGCTTGGGCCCAAACTATTATGGGATGTATGTGTTTATGTGTATTAGCTTAGTGGGGGTGTCTCCAGCAGCCCTCCCTACTGATGGGACTGTCTGCTGGTGTGAAGTTTGAATACCTGTGTGTCTCTTGTTGCTAGGTGTAGATTGCCTCACCCTGTGTCATTATGCAGGGAGGGGGATTTGTCCCCAGCCAATTTGAGTTTCAAATAAAGAGTTCCATGTTCAGACAGACTGGTTTTGTCTAGTCTTGAATGGTCTGCTGTGGTGTCTGTGGTTGGAGTTCAGACGGGGAAGCGGTATCCTAACGGAAGTACCCAAGTGCAGACTGGGTCGGTTCCATTACAGGGAGGACGCAGTTCTGTTGGAGGAAAAGATGACCAGAAGATTGGAGGAACATTTAAACTAGAATGTGGGGGGGTTATGGCTAGGATGTGTGAGTGCAATACCATACAGAGAGATGGTGTGGGGGGAGGGGGACCTCAAATTAGATGATAGTGAGATTTAAAGTATCCAAGACTAAGGCCAGTAGGCTTGCTGAATCTTACTGTAACCGAAGAGCGAGCAAGGATACAATGACATGCTCTTGTACGTACAAAATTAAAAGGCATGTACACAAATGCTAGAAGTCTGGTCAATAAAATGGAAGAACCAGAACATCTGATACATGAGGAGGATTTTTGTGGGAATATCAGAAACCTGGTATGACAGCTCACATGACTGGCTTAGGACTGTCCAAGAGTATTGGAGGGACGGGGTGGGTAGACAAGTGGCAGGGGTGTGTCTGTTGGTCAAGAGTAATCTAATAAATATGAGGGGTGACATTGCTAATGGGGCTGGTGATGAGTTCTGTCTTTGTGGATGGAGATTCAGAGGGACTAAACAAAGGGAATGCAGCCAGGGTATCCAGTTGGACATGTTTGCTTTCTTCCACTGACAATACATGTTGTTTTCTAATCAATGGTCCTTTACACAAGGGAGGTGCCGATGGTGATGCATCAGGGCCTTTACTTGAGGTCTTCTCATCCCAATGAGCATCTTGGAGAGAGCAGTCTAACAGAGCAGTCTCTCTTGGGGTCTACACAAAACTGAGACATGTTGTGTTGAGAAGAGGCGCCATCTTGGGCTTCTGCCCTGTAAGAGTCCAGGAATATTTAGGCTGTGCAGAGCCATTCTGGTGGTGGGAGGTTAAACTACTGGTCATGAGGTAGAGGGCTGCAGCTGCTTTGGTGATCTAGTGTGGGTCCCAGTCAAAGCTCCAAGCTCAAGCAGCCATACAGGTAGGCCATGCCCCTTGACCCTTTTTTAAAATAGGCACTGCGTTTTCTTCTATTCCAGTCCATTGCTACCAAGTTTCTCTCTTGCTCTGCAGTCTTGCCCATTTTCTTTGTCAATATCTATACTAAAAGCCTCCTCCAGCATTTTAAATATTATTTCCCCCATCATATCTTTTGGTGGATAAAGCATACAGAGACAGGTCACAGGTACAGATTGGAGTGTTCTCTCCATAGAGATTGAAGTATAGGTTGCTGCGACGTACATTGCTTTAGAGCTAAGAGATAAACCAAAAGATGAAGATTTAATAAGAATTGGGCAGCGGAAGGAACATGTGAAATAATTTAAAGGTGAGGCAATGCCTCATGTGGAACACTAAGTTATCTTGGTTTCTTCTGTCCTCCTTCCTAGGCTCACCATTCCAGCCATGTCCTGTACAGATCCCAAGAGAGAGAAGTATGATGAAAGAGGAAAGTGGGATGAATAACACCAGCTCAGGTACTACAATTCACCAATACATCTCTGGAGAAGATGAATGGAGGACATAGGAGGGAGAGGATATATAGGGATAAGAAAGGCATATGTGGTGCGTCAGCTCATAGTAGGATCTAGTAGAAAGGCTCATAGTAGGATATACACTGTGTAGTGTAACAAGTTTGAGAGGTGCTGTAAACATATATTTTTTTAATAGTTTTTTTAAGTTTTATTATTTTTACAGGATGATAAAGTTCATCCTATTACCCACAATCCTTCTCTCTCACAATGTGAACACGGCCTTTGAGCTATGGTGGCAGCTCAGGTGCTTTAAAATGCAGGGAAGTAAACCCAAATAGCTGTGTTGGCTTTAAAGGGAAAGATCGAGAGGCCACATTCTACAGGCACCCATGAATCTTGACAACCAGTAATATCACCAGCCTCATTCACTTGCATGGCTGGGAATACCTGGCCACATAAGCAAAGGGATGGGATGGTGGTGACATTACTGACCAAATATGGCCATGTCTATATTTGGGTAATGATGTCATCACATCCCTTTACCCTTGTATGTAAGCCCAATGACAGTTCTCTGGAACTGTCATTAGGTATATATACAAGGGTAAAGGGATGTGGTGACATCATTGACCATTAGTCAATGACCATTGGTATTAGTGCCAGGAGTACAAGCCAAGTGCATGGGATGACATATCAACAGATATCTGGGGGTTTATCTTAAAGTGGGCTCCCAGATTCCAGGGTTGTTAGGAAGAGGCCCTTTGTCATCATAAGGACTCAGAGACCAGTAGCTATACAGTAGAGAGGCTCCCACCAATCAGCTGAATAAATACACAATCAGGTCACCATGGTGGATGACAAGGGCTCATCCGAAGTGCAGGGTCTGAGCAGTAACCAGTATTCACCAGAGACCTTGATGGTGGAGATGGGTTTTGCTGCATTCTAGTACCCGCTCACAGTCCTCAGTATCACCTCACAAAGAGGTGTGCAAGCCGGGGTCCAGTAGCAGATATAGCAGGGAGGGATCAGAAGCATAGTCAGTAAACAACCCAAAGGTCGGTACCAAGTGGTTGCAGGTTGGGAACAAGCAGAGGTATAGTTGAGGAACAAGTCAAACTTTGGTAAGAAGTGGTTGCAGGTTGGGATCAAGTAGAAGCTTAGTTGAGGAACAAACCAAAGGTCAGTAATGAGTGATAGTGAAGATACGGACGGAAGCGGGAGTGACAAGAGTGAGGTATTGGCTGGAGAAGAGCACAATAATCTGGCGAACAGAAAGTGCAAAGGAATAGCCTGCATAGGAAGCTCATGGGAGGAACAAAGGTTTCAAGGTACAAGAGAAACAAGGCACAAGGCAAGATTATCCAAGGGTTCAGACAGGATGCTGTCCAGCATCTTAGGTTACTCAGCAAGGAGCGTTACTGCTGGATGCAACAGAGGTCATGGGTTAAGATCCCGGTCCTGACACCTTTGTTGTTAACATGGGACCCATGTTGAGGGGTTATGCATGGTTTAGCTCAGACTGTGTAAAGAGTCTTGTACGTATTTTGGGTGGAGCCAACAAAATGTTTTTGCTCTGGGCTCCCAATTAAAATATGCACCAGATCTGAAGGTTTCATACTGTGAGTAAATTTTTTCCTTGTGATCCACAAAGTGAGGGTGAACAAGGACATTCTTATAGTAGCAGATTTCAAATGGTCATGGAAAAAACAAAAAAATCAAGCAAAGCCCATCACTTCTGGCCCCATAGGGAGGTCCCCGCCGGCCTTGTTCAGAGTGACAAACATTCAAATCTTTACCAGCATGGTACATTTTACTTATGACAACATTTTACAGAGTAGAATTTGTTTTGACGCATCTTTTTTGGAACATAAAAATATTTTTAAAAATACTGATATCTGTATATTGTAAAAATCAGGCGATGGATTCACTGACAAATATTTGGTGAATCTTGGGAAAATCTGCATCAGTTCTGTCATTTGGGGCCATTTGCATAGTAGGGAAAAATAATTTGAGAAGAAGAACTTCAGGAGACTCTGTAGAATTGAAATGACTTTCTGATGGAGTCACTGACCTCATGTCATTTTCCTCTCACGCAGACCCCTCCCACCTGTGCCCCCCAGATTGGTTCTACATGTATAAGAAGTGTTACTATTTCTCAGAAACAAAGATATTCTATGAAAAAACAAAATCTTCCACGTTTGACTGCAGATTGGCCTCCATCCCAGAGACCCTCATCATCCTTCGGGTAAGTTACCCCATCACTAGCTGCACTTCCAGAATTACCAGAGAACCATTACTATGGACCGTGTGGTGGTTTTAAAAGTCTGCTGAGACTTTTGGCCTTTGTGTGAGTCTGTCTGTTGGGGGACATTGTCTCCTACTTGGAAATGAAGAGACTCTGTTGGACTGGCCATTGAAAAATATATTAAGAATAAAACCAGCTTGAAAATGGCTGCAACGCAGCGTGATCTGAATTCTTATCATTGTATATCTTCTTCTTGACACAAAGGGATTGATTTGTTAAAATTAAGAGTGCAAAATCTGGTGCAGCTGTGCGTGGCATCCAATCAGGTTCTTACTTCAGTTTGTTCAGTGAAGCTTTGGCAATAAAACTTGGAAGCTGATTGGCTATCATGCCCAGCTGCACCAGATTTTGAACTCTCTAGTTTATTAAATTAACCGCATGCCGCCCAGCCACTGTACATATACGGCGGCAGGGTGGCACTCACAGGCAAAACTACGTTTTAAGACGTGTGTTTTTTAAACAAATAGGGGGCGTGCGTGAGGCGCGCCGCCGCCCTATTTGTCCTGTGGATCACCGCCGCAGATGTCAGTCACCGGGTCACAGCCGCTCCTTAGCGGCTATGTCCCGGCGATCGGCGGCAAACAGTGACAGAGAGCACAGCTGCAGTAGCTGTGCTGTCTGTCACTTCTCTGTCAGCTCGAGGATGAGCTGATCGAGAAAGAAGAGTTTCTCTTTCTCTATCAGCCTTGTCCCGCCCAGTACACCCCCCCGCCCCGCCCCCTAGTAAAACACGCCCCTCACTCCTATAACCCTTCCCTGCAAAATAATGTTAACCCCTTCCTCCCCATTGCCATTAGTACAGTGTCAGTGTTTTTTTTTTTGCACTGATCACTGTATTAGTGTTTTGGGGATGTCAGTGACCCCAAGTCAGTACCCCCCAATGTCAAAATATCCGCCGCAGTCCCGCAGTCCCGCCATAAGTCGCTGGTCGTTGCCATAAGTCACTGATCGCCGCCATAATTCGCTGATCTCCGCCATTATTAGTATAAAAAAAACCCTAAAAATCCCAGTATCTTTCCCGCCATTTGTAAACGCTATAACTTTCACGTAAACCAATTAATTTACACGTATTGGGTTTTTTTTTAGCAAAGACATGTCGCAGAATGCATTTTGGCAGAAATTTATGACTAAATTTGATTTTTGCATTTTTTTTTTTACTGGACATGTTTTATAGCAAAAAGTCCAAAATATTGTTTTTTTTCCTCAAAATTGTCAGACTTTTTTTTTATAGCGCAAAAAATAAAAACCGCACAGGCGATCAAATACCACCGAAAGAAAGCTCAATTTGTGGGGAAAAAAGGATGTAAATTTCATTTATGTACCATATTGCATGACCGCGTAATTGTCCGTTAAACTAGCGCAGCGCTGTATAGCAAAACAATGGTGTAAATTGCAGTATCTATACCATAGTTTGTATCTCTATAACTGTCACACAAAGCAATCAATATACACTTATTGGGATTTTTTTTACCAAAAACATGGAGCAGAATACATTTTGGCCTAAATTTATAACCAACTTTGAGTTTACTATATATTTTTTATAGCTGAAAGTAAAAAAAATATTGTTTTTCTTCAAAATTTTTGTTTATAGCATGAAAAATAAAAAGCGCACAGGTGATCAAATTACACCGAAAGAAAGCTCTATTTGTGTGAAAAAAAGGACGTAAATTTTGTTTGGGTGCAGCATTGCATGACCGCGCAATTATCAGTTGAATTAGTGCAGCGCCGAGTAGCAAAAAGAGGCGTGGTCAGGAAGGGGGGTAAATCCTCTGGAGCTTAAGTGGTTAACCCCCATCATGTCCTTCAGAACTCATAAACCTGGGCTGGTGTACTAAAGGAGTTGAGAATCTTTAGTAACTGCGTGACTTTCCATTTCAATAATCCAATAATCAGAGAAGAAAATCCCTCTTTACTTGAACAATGAAAAGGAATTGAAAGTAGAACTAAAGGCCAAACTTTTTCATTTTGGATAGAGTAAGGGAGGGCTATAACCCCAGAACATTTACTTTGCCATCTATGTCCCATTGGGGAGATTTTCCTTCATTTCCTGTCTCAAAGCAAAAACAAAAAGTGAGAAGAAATTCTTCAAAAGTGAGGGAATTCCTGGTTGTCACCAGAGTCACTAGAACTAGTGTCCTCAGTGGAAGATTTCCCCTCTAGTACTGTTCTTCTGAGGACAACCCAAAATTTGAGATTTTCATTAACTTTCACTTTTGCTGATGATGGCCAGGGCCACCATCAGGAGGGGACAGCCTATACAACCATAGGGGTCCGGGCATCCCAAGAGCCCCGAGCAGCGGGACCCAACCAAGGAGTTGTTACCTAGCGTTCTACCATGGTGGGTTCTTCTAGTTAGTGTCTCCTAGTAAGTGTTCAGTGTCGGCTCTATCATCAGCTGGGCGCATGCGCAGTAGGTCCCGCACGCTCCGGACAGTAGCGGTGTCTTCACTGGAAGGTGCTTGTCAGGCTTATCTGCAGCACATTGTATGTTGCCCTCCGACTGATCGCATTCTGATGTACATTCCATTCCATACCTAGTGAGAGTGCAGTAGATTTTGTTTTTAACCATTCTTTAATTAAAGATTTTACACTAGAGCAATTGTGCTCTCTTTTGGTTTTGGTTGATCCCATCCCCCGCATCACCATCACCGCTGCCACTGATACCATCCCCCCACCATTAACACCACTGCAACTGATTCCCCCTCTACCATCACCTCTGCCATTGATCCAATTAATCCCACCGCCATCACCACTGCCACTGATCCCATCCACCCCACAACCACCACCGCTGCTGCTGATCCCATACCCTCCCCACCACCACTGCCACTGATCCCACCCCCAACCACCACTGCCACTAATAACATCCCTCCCACTACCATCACCGCTGCCATTGATCCCATTTCCTCCCCACCACTGCCACTGATCCCACCCTCCACCACCACTGCCAACGATCCCATCCCCCACCACCACTGTCAATGATACCATCCCCCCCACCACCACCGCTGCCACTGATTTCATCACCCCTCCGAAACCACCATCACCACTGCCACTGATTCCATCCCTTACCACTGCCACTGATCCCATCCACCACCACTGCCACTGATCCTACCCCCCTACTAAAACCACTGCCACCACTGATAACATCACCCCCACTGCTGCCACTGATTCCATCCCCTTCAACAACACTAATCCCATCCCTCACATCCACCACTGACACTGATCCCATCCACCACCACTGCCACTGATCCCATCCAGGGGCATAACTACAGGAGCCACAGGGGTCACAGTTGAAACCTCACCTCATGCTCCAGAGAGTCTGTGCGATCCCCTGTACACCTGGATAGGAGGGGCAGCAGGGGTGACATATAGAGGAACTGGCCCCTCAATTTCTCTCCTGCAGCTGCTGAAAGCCCGCTTCTCCTCCACTCCCTCCAGCAGGCATTCAGCAGCTGTAGGGGGATAATGGAGGGACTGGTTTCCTCTTTATGCCACCCCTCCTATTCAGCTTTTCTCAGCTGCCCCTGGGCCCCCTGTGTTCTCCCCCCTTCCTCCCCCACAGCACTCCCCTCCCCCTACTCTCTCCTACTGGCTGCTATGGAGGATGTGTCAGGATGGAGAGCGGGGAAAGGGCAATTCCGGCCCCTTACTTGTCTTAATGAATAGTCAGTTTTCGGTACCAGTCACTGACTCTGTCAATTTAGAACTGAGGCATAGTAAACTGTGTTCTCTATGCTTCAGTTTGTGAATGAATGGGAAGCCTCTGTACAGAGCTATTCCTGCCCATTCATTCTGTGCAGCTGAGGTTGTAGAGATAGAGATTAAAAAGCTGTGTCCTCAATATCCTTTCTCTGTCTCAAAGGTGAAACATCAGAACTCTGTTTAGACCCCTGATATTTCACCAAAGCCCCCTAATGGGGTTGCTAAAATTTTTTTAAAAATAATAAAATTATAAAAAAAAACAAAATGGTAAACGAGAATAAAACAACTGCTGACACCAGTAAGGGAACTACCAGGGTTGCAAAGGTCACACCTGAGACAGGACCCTGGAAAAAGAAACATTCATCATCTGCTCTTGATATGCCCTAAATGCGGTAAAACCAGATGAATAGATAAAAGCAATGGGATGGCCAGTGGCCGGATTTGGTGGGATGGCCAGTGGGTGGGCCCTGGGAAATGGTGGTCAGGCCCGGGGGCCCATTACTGCAACAACAAAAATAGAAAGGATGTAAATGCCTAGTGCATTATCTTTGGGCACTTTATTAATTGTATTTATTTATTTTATTTATTCATTAATATTAATTTATTTAATGATAGAATCATACTCACAAGCCCAGTAGGCAAAAGGCATGTACATACACAAGCATGAAGTGCAATCGTCTACTATCCAGTCCAACTGGCACAGGGATGACACAGCCAACTGACACGTTTCGGGGTACCTGGACCCCTTCCTCAGAACTATGGCCCGGGGGGGGGGGCAGGCCTAAAGCTGTGTAAACGGCCCCAAAATGTCTGATGGCCGGCCTGATAATGGTAACCATGACAAACAGGGTGAACACTGGGGGAACAGACAGCAATAAAAACTGATTGGTGTTCTAGTCCCTCTACATTCTATCTAAGACTACAGTATAAAAAAGGTTTGTTTTTAGTCATACAGGAATACCTTGGTTTACGAACACCTCGGTTGATGTAATGTTTGGTTTACGAATGAAAATCCATTGAAAATACCGCCTCGGTTTACAAATTTTTTTCGCAATACAAATTAATTAATTGGTTTTCAATGCATTTACAATTTTTTTTTTAATCATGTTCCTGTACAGTATTTATGCCTTTAAAGTGCACTTGATAAAGAGTTTTGAACAGATAAAACTTTTTTTGACTTTTTTCTGACCTCCGGAATGGATTAATTGGTTTTCAATGCATTCCTATGGGAAACCGCGTTTCAGAATATTTCGCAATATGAAAAGTCATGCAGAAAAAATTAAATTCATAAACCGAAGTATGCCTGTACTTTAATTTTCACAAGATTGGATGATTGAAGTTTATATTCCCACAATTTATTGAGTGAAGATTATCAACTCCTTTAGTAAATCATCTTCAACAACTTTTAAAATCTCATTTCCATTACAGATCGTTTCACGTAAATCATTATCATCGCATGTATTTAATAATATAATGGGGTAACATTATGATTTTTCAGAGAATAATTGCTATGACGGGGCAGGAATTTTGGGTCGGAGTGGATATGATGGATGGAGATAGGAGCACTGAAACCTGGATGGGAAGATGGCGGGACGGCAGCATGGAGTAAGTAGCGGTTGGTGACTCTTGATGCTACTTTGGTATAAGGGCTCTGTACTGTATGTCTCATTTGCACAGCACAGGAGTCTTGATTCACTCTGTACCTGTCTTCATAAGTCTCTCTCAGTATCTGGTTTCTATGACAACTTCCATGTGGACTGTGTGGTCTAAGGATTCTCTGTGGTTCTGATGGAAATGTTTTGTCTGTTCTCCCTGTAGGAAGGTTCTGGAAGGTGTTGGGAGCTGCATCAAACTTGGACGACAACTAAACATGGAAAATTGTTATTCAGAGCTCCGGTGGATCTGCGAGAGAGATGTAGCAGAAGCAACCTAAGACACGATAAAAAATATATTTTATATATAGGATATAGAATATGATAGGAAACTATAGAACAGAAAATGAAATTTGTCCACTCAAAGCAAACATGCTCCACTCATTCCTCTGGCTGAAGGAACCTGGCGTGTCCAAGAGTCCACCTGGACTCATACATAGGAACCTCGTACATAACGTGTTTTCACATTTGACTGCCGGGACTCCCATGTTGTTAACAATCTACGATGGTTGTCTCTTTCATTGTCTCCAGCTTTCTATGTTTTAGATGAATGACCCCGCATTAGATTTTGCTGTACCAGCAGGAATCCACATATCCAATTTGTTTTTTCTGTAACATTTATACTTCCATTAAATGTGGTGATCCCCACGCTTCTTCTTAAAGCCATTATTTCTATCTGAGGAAGAGACATCCCGCTTCCTACCCTAAAGTGCATCACCAAAACCTTTTTGTTGAACTCATTTTGGTGGCAGGTCCCCTTTTACCGGCCTACATTTTCTGGCTTGGGTCACATGAATGATAGAGGAGAGAGAGGTGTGCCAGACTAATGCAGGCCATGAGCCGTAACCTGCAAGAAAAAAAAGGAAGAAGAAGAAGCAAAAGAAGAAGAAGAAGAAGAAGAAAAAGAGAAAGAAGAAGAAGAAAAAGAGAAAGAAGAAGAAGAAAAAGAGAAAGAAGAAAAAGAGAGAAGATGAAGAGAAAGAAGATGAAGAGAAAGAAGAGGAAAAAGAAGAGGAAAAAGAGAAAGAAGAGGAAAAAGAGAAAGAAGAGGAAAAAGAGAAAGAAGAGGAAAAAGAGAAAGAAGAGGAAAAAGAGAAAGAAGAGGAAAAAGAGAAAGAAGAGGAAAAAGAGAAAGAAGAGGAAAAAGAGAAAGAAGAGGAAAAAGAGAAAGAAGAGGAAAAAGAGAAAGAAGAGGAAAAAGAGAAAGAAGAGGAAAAAGAGAAAGAAGAGGAAAAAGAGAAAGAAGACTTCCAGTCCGCTATTATATTTGACATTATGTATTTATTTATTTATTTCAGGTACTTGTATAGCGC
The DNA here is from genome assembly GCF_062004578.1 of Staurois parvus. Taxonomy (NCBI): domain Eukaryota; kingdom Metazoa; phylum Chordata; class Amphibia; order Anura; family Ranidae; genus Staurois; species Staurois parvus. The sequence continues at coordinate 629,853 of NW_028318407.1, read as the reverse complement.
CATCAATTTACGCAGCACTTTACATATATATTGTACATTCACATCAGTCCCTAACCCTCAAGGAGTGTACAATCTAAGGTTAAAAAGTATTGCGGTTGCAACAATGTATCTATTTGTATCCAAAAAAAAAAAAAAAAACCCCACACCTGTATCCAAAATGGATACAAATAGATACAATGTTGCAACCGCAATACTTTTTAATGTCAAATATAATAGCGGGGCTCTCTGCAGGGACAGAAGTAATTAAATGCCGGCCGTAGACGGGAAGAAAATCGGCTGATTGATCGACCGATTTTTCATTTTTTTGTTAAAAAACCGACCTGTTTTCTCCCCGTCTATGGCCTGCATAAGTGTAGTATAAAAGTCACAGTTTATTGCACACAAAATAAAAACACTCACAGGAGGTAGAGATATATCAGGCATCAATGATATATAGGGAGGACGTCATTGGGGCGTGATCTCATCAGCAGGATGGATGGAGTTCCAGGGACCACAGCTATTGTACCGGCTGGTACTCCTTGGTCACTCCCATGGGAGGAGTGAGGAGGGCGGGTGGATGTCCAGGGGGTCGCGCTGCCTGCGTGAGCCGGGTCTCCTGGAAGGTGTGTCTTGCCTCTCCAGCCAGCATGGGCTGTGTCAGGTAGGAGGGAAGAACCAGCCTGGAGCTCAACCAAGATGGCCGCCGAACGGAAGTGATGTCAAGATGTAGTGTGGAGCCGCAGGAAGGGGCGGTGATGTGTTCAGAGCAATCAGCTCTTTCATCAGCTCTTCTGTTTGTTGAATATTTATGGTGAAAGTTATTAGGTGTATGCATGATTGAAGACCTGCCCCCAATTAAAGTGCAGCAGCCTTATTTATATCTAAGAAACATCAATACAGCCGCTGTACTTCAGTACAAGAAACACCACCCTGGGCAGCCATAAAGTGCGCTGAAGTTTGTTATCTACGAGGGATTCATTGTTACATTTTGTGTATAATGCCTAATAAGAGGCGGGGGAATATTTCCACACAAGGACAGTTCTCTGTCACCTCCATTCTTCCCTCTTCTCAGGAGCCTGGAAGAGTTTGATAGGCAAACCCTGCCCTGCCTCTGCTTACTGGATTACGTTGGTGGTGTCATCATGGGGTGGGGTCTATGGACAAGTATAGATGAGGAAAGGAGACAATGCCCAATGGAGGACAATGTGAACAAAGAGGCTCTAGAGAATACTCAAAGTCAGTTCTGCATCACATATAAATGACGCGTCTTCCATTGTCTGAGGGATAAGGATGTTTGAGGTCAGGGCTGGATCTAGCCTTTCTGATCTGGGGGTGCAGTAATAAAAAAGTCAGGGGGCATAATGAAAATAGTGTGACAGAAATGCATGGAACCAGTATTCCCTGTTCATTCGGCACACTTCTGTTCCCGGAGTCACAACTTGGAAATAATATCTGACTGTTAGTGCAGAGAGAGCACTAGTATGTATTAGCAAGATTAAACAGAACCTGTGTCCCTATCAAAGTCCCTTCTTACATCAAGAGTCCTCAGAGTTCCCCCTTACATCACGGTTCCTATAAGAGTTCTCCCTTATATCAGGTTCCTCATCAGAGTGCCCCTTATATAAAATGTCCACATTAGAGTGCCCCCTTACATCAGTTGCCTCATCAGAGTGCCCCTTATATAAAATGTCCACATTAGAGTGCTCCCTTACATCAATTGCCTCAACAGAGTGCCCCCATACATCCACTGTCCTCATCAGAGTGCACCTTATATAAAATGTCCATATTAGAGTGCCCCCTTAGATCAATTGCCTCAACAGAGTGCCCTCATATATCAACTGTCCTCATCAGAGTGCCCTTTTACATTACCTCAACAGAGTGCCCTCATACATCAACTGTCCTCATCAGAGTGCCCCTTATATAAAATGTCCACATTAGAGTGCTCCCTTACATCAATTGCCTCAACAGAGTGCCCCCATACATCCACTGTCCTCATCAGAGTGCACCTTATATAAAATGTCCACATTAGAGTGCCCCCTTACATCAATTGCCTCAACAGAGTGCCCTCATATATCAACTGTCCTCATCAGAGTGCCCTTTTACATTACCTCAACAGAGTGCCCCCATACATCAACTGTCCTCATAAGAGTGCCCCTTATATAAAATGTCCACATTAGAGTGCCCTCTTACATCAATTGACTCAACAGAGTGCCCCCATACATCCACTGTCCTCATCAGAGTGCACCTTATATAAAATGTCCACATTAGAGTGCCCCCTTACATCAATTGCCTCAACAGAGTGCCCTCATATATCAACTGTCCTCATCAGAGTGCCCTTTTACATTACCTCAACAGAGTGCCCCCATACATCAACTGTCCTCATAAGAGTGCCCCTTATATAAAATGTCCACATTAGAGTGCCCTCTTACATCAATTGACTCAACAGAGTGCCCCCATACATCAACTGTCCCCATCAGAGTGTCCCTTATGTACAATGTCCACATTAGAGTGCCTCCTTACATCAATTGCCTCAACAGAGTGTCCCCATACATCAACTGTCCTCATCAGAGTGCCCCTTTACATTAATTACCCCATCAAGTCTAATGGATCAGTTGTATGCACTCTCAGAGATCTGGGGAGCACAAGTAAAATCTGTGGTTGCAAAGGCCACCCCAGCACCCCCCTAGATCCGGGCCTGTTCGTAAATACAGAGTGTATAGTGTGGAGGGGACAGATCAGTTGCTGTACTGCCATGGCCCTTAAACACATGTTGACCCCACCAACAGGTTGCCAAGTCACACTTTGTGTCCCACTAGTGGGATGCCCAACTACAATCCTATCACTATTCCTGGGGGTAACTACCGGTATTACTAGAGACAGGACCATCACGTCACATTGGGGGAACAGAGAATACAAGTCAGGGCTGTACAGGAAACCAACAAGCTGGATTCTTACAGTCCAATGTGATCTTCCTCCCAGAAAGGTTTTATAGAATGTGCGGTTGGCAGGGAACAAGTTGTCCTCATTGTGTTTGTAGCACCCTCCTCGTTAGGTTGCTAGGATGATAGGTAAATGTAGTTCTTTTTGGCTCCTCTGTAATCATTGGAGCAGCTATTGATCTCTTTGGGCTGTTCTGGATCTGATGGCTGCAGGTTTGATTGTTTCCCCCCTGCTTTCTAGATATTTCTAGATTATGGTGGGCTGGAAGTCATATAAACAGCCTGAATATTTAGCGTGCTTCAGTCAAACACTGGTAAGGTGTCCCCTTATACCTGATGTAAGGGGACACACTGATGGGAACCCTGATGTAAGGGGACACGCTGATGGGGACCCTGATGTATGGGGTCACCCTGATGGGGACACCTGATGTAAGGGGACATTCTGATAGGGACCCTGATGTAAGGGGACACGCTGATGGGGACCCTGATGTATGGGGTCACCCTGATGGGGACAACTGATGTAAAGGGCACTCTGATGGAGACCCTGATGTATGGGGACACCTGATGTAAAGGGGCACTCTGATGAGGACCCTGATGTACAGGGACACCCTGATGGGGACACTTGATCTAAAGGGACAATTTGATGGGAGCCTGATGTAAAGGGGAACTCTGATGAAGACTCCTGAAGTAAAGGAGGACTCTGATAGGAACATCTGATATAAGGGGGCACAGGTTCTGTTTAATCATCCTGATCTTATGACAGCCTAATACAGACCAGTGTTTCCCAGACCATAACACTGTGTGAGAGTTTGTCAGTGATTTACATAGAGGGTTGACATTATGCCCCCTGACTTTTTTTTACTGCCCCCCAAGATTAGATAGACTAGATCTGACACTAGTAGCCTCCAGCTCTGCTGATACCCCAATCAGTAGTAAACCTCAGCTCTGCTGCTCTTCCACTCAGTAGTAACCCCCAGCTCTGCTGATTCTCTGGTTTGCTAATTCTCTTCTCCCTGGCTCCCACTCACCTCCTATTATATTGCTCCCATGCTACGCACCACCTGTGACATTGCTAATTTCTCCACATTGTGCCAGGAATGACACTTCCAGGTTTGGACAAACCCAGCATCGGACCAAACCCAAACTAAAAAACCCTAGCCTTTTCTATGAAGGTACCTCACTTCCAGGTTTGGATGAACCCAGCATTGGACCAAACCAAAACTCAACCCTAGCCTTCTCTATGAAGGTACCTCACTTCCAGGTTTAGACAAACCCAGCGTCAGCCCAAACCCAAACTCAACCCTAGCCTTCTCTATGAAGGTACCTCACTTCCAGGTTTAGACAAACCCAGCGTCAGCCCAAACCCAAACTTAACCCTAGCCTTCTCTATAAAGGTACCTCACTTCCAGGTTTAGATTAACTCAGCGTCGGACCAAACCCAAACTCAACCCTAGCCTTCTCTATGAAGGTACCTCACCTCCAGGTTTGGATGAACCCAGCATTGGACCAAATCCAAACTCAACCTTAGCCTTCTCTATGAAGGTACCTCACCTCCAGGTTTGGATGAACCCAGCATTGGACCAAACCAAAACTCAACCCTAGCCTTCTCTATGAAGGTATCTCACTTCCAGGTTTGGATGAACCCAGTGTCGGACTAAACCCAAACTCAACCCTAGCCTTCTCTATGAAGGTACCTCTCTTCTATTTTATATGAAATATTTGTTGGAGTATATCTGGGAAGTTTAAGGAAGAGCATCAGTGACACTGGTGGAAAATATCCTACAGTAGTGTTTGTTGACCTTCCTGTTAACATAAGGAGTTGTTTCTGCCTGGTGAGTTGAGTTCCATCGGGAGAAATTTATAGACATTTTTTAGGTAAGAAAGTAGAAAGCACAGATCTGGATCCCCTACCTCCAGATTGTACAACTGTATAATGGGAAGGCAGATACTAAGTGATAGAAGAGGGTGGAGCAAGGGTGTACATACAGGGGTCGAAGGGGTTTCAATTGCAACCCAGCCCCATGCTTCAGGAGGCCTGTGTGGCCCCCTGTACACCTGGATATGAGGGGTGGTGGGGGAGCTGCATAAATAGGAACCAATTCCCTCCAAAATGGAGGGGATTGTTTTTTCTACATGCCACCCCACCACCCTTTCTTTCCGTCTCCTTCTGTGATTGGGCTCCAGTGTACATCAATGGCCCCCCTCATCCCCTGCTGCACTGCCATGTTTATCCCTCCCCTTACCCACTTGTTGCTGCGGGGGATGTGTCAGGATGAATAGAGTCGGTGATTGGTACCAATCACTGTCTCTGTTCATTCATAACTCTGGCATAGAAAACTTACTATGCTTCAGTTTATGAATGAACGGGAAGATCTGTACAGAGCTCTTCCAGGCCATTAATTCTGTGCAGCTGAGGCTGTAGAGTTGGAGATTGAGGGCTGTGTCCTGAATCTCCTTTCTCAATCTCAATGGTGAAACATCAGAGGTCTGTTAGATCCTGGATAGCTCACCAAAGCCCCCAATGGGGCTGCTGAAAAATTAAAAAAAAATAATTAAAAATAATATTGTAAAAAAAAGAAATTATAATAAAAAAATGGTAAAACAATAAAATAACTAAAATAAAAAAACTACTGATACCACTGGCAGAACTATCGGGGTCACAAGGGTTGCACTTATGACTGGGCCCAGGCATTCCATCACTGCGGGGGGCCCAGCCAGGGGTCAGAGGGGCACTTTGTAGTTTTTTTCACTGTGACCCTGAAGTTAAGCCTCTGGGGGGAGGGGTGGCTCTAACAGATATGGGTCAGACCTGAGAAAGGGCAGGAGTAAGCCCATTTCTGTTGTCTAATGACTACATCTATGAACGTGTTTGTAAAGCTTCATTCGCACTTTAGCGTTTCATGAAACTGTGTGCTTTTGCATGCATTTATGAAACATGCTCATATGTTGCCATTTATTGTTAATTGCACCCCAAATACAGCAAAAATGACGTATGTTTGTTGTGTGAAAAAACACAGAAAATGTGTGGTTACAAATACTCAAAGCTCCATACTCAAAGATATACTGTACATGAGCTAATGTGCCGCAGCTGTCACCTATAGGGCAGCCTATTGAAATCAATGGGCTACCCTGTGCATGCTGTGGTCAGGGCTGCCAACCGTCTGTAAATTTACTGACAGTTTGTACATTTTGGACAATTTACAGACTGTCTGTAAATATTCGTTATGGAAAGTGGCTGCCCATGAACAATAAGGCAGTATGTGCAGTCCTGAAGCCACCAGGCTCCTCAGCTGGGCTCAGGTGGGGGCAGGCACGGTGATGTAATGGCACCTTTTATGAAGTTACAGCAGGACCCGTGTTTGAGCCAGGAGAAGGGGACTCAGGACAGGAGTGGGAGTGCCGCTGCCCCGTCTAATCATAATCTGAGTGGATGAATATGCCTGCTGGGATCCATTTGTTGAGTAAGGCTGAGGACTCTGTTCCCCTCCCTCAACTCCACCCACCTGACTCTATCCTCCCCTCTCGTCTGTGTTTTCTGTCCACCTGGCTTCATCTTCGCCTACATCTGGCTCTGTACCCCTTCTCTTCATTCCACCTGGCTCCATCCTCACCTACACCTGGCTCTGTACCCCTTCTCTTCATTCCACCTGGCTCCATCCTCACATACACCTGGCTCTGTACCCCTTCTCTTCATTCCACCTGGCTCCATCCTCGCCTACACCTGGCTCTGTACCCCTTCTCTTCATTCCACCTGGCTCCGTCCTCGCCTACACCTGGCTCTGTACCCCTTCTCTTCTTTCCACCTGGCTCCGTCCTCGCCTACACCTGGCTCTGTACCCCTTCTCTTCTTTCCACCTGGCTCCATCCTCGCCTACACCTGGCTCTGTACCCCTTCTCTTCTTTCCACTCTACCATCCTCACCTACACCTGGCTCTGTACCCCTTCTCTTCTTTCCACCTGGCTCCATCCTCGCCTACACCTGGCTCTGTACCCCTTCTCTTCTTTCCACTCTACCATCCTCACCTACACCTGGCTCTGTACCCCTTCTCTTCTTTCCACTCTACCATCCTCACCTACACCTGGCTCTGTACCCCTTCTCTTCTTTCCACCTGGCTCCATCTCTCTCTCCTGGCTCTGTCCCCACTTCTCCTCCATCCTGGTTGTATCATGTCTGCAGTCTGAGGGGGAGCCTGGAGAGTAATCATGAGCAGGAGCGCCAGGACGTGTGTAGACTGTGGAGAGGAGACTATAGGATGAAACCAGAGCTGCCAAGCTAAAGCCCAGAGAGGATCTTCTGACTAAGCCCTGCATGGTGTACCTGGATGGAGGTCAGTGACAGTGCTGCCAGGCAAGTCTAAGAGGGGGGTCACTAATGTAAGGGGGGGAGTGAATACAATGAGGTAAGGGGGGCACTCAGATTAAGGTTCCCCCTCATATCAGTAACCCCCTTACCTTAGTGTATTCATTCTGCTGAATGTGGTCTGTGGTCATCAGAGCCCCCTCCACCCACATCAGAGTTCCTGATGTTCCCCCTTGAATCAGTGTCCTCAGAGTTCCCATTTACATCAGAGTCTGCAGGATTCCCCCTTACAGTGCAAGGGGGAACTCTGCAGACCCTGATGTAAAAGGGAAACTCTGATGTAAGGGCAATACTGCAGACCCTGATGTAAGTGGGAACTCTGATTTAAAGGGGAATGATATGCACTCTGATGTAAGGGGGGGGGGGCTCTGGTGACCAGAGACCACCTTATATCAGAGTTCACCTTTACACCAGAGTCTGCAGCATTCCCCCTTACATCATGATCCTCAGTGTTCCTCTTTACATCAGAGTTCCAAATGCACTGTGAGGGGGAATCCTGCAGATTATGATGTAAGGGGGAACTCTTTGCTGGGTTAGAGCAATCTGACCTTCATGTACATGGAGTAATATGATTTTTCACTTTTGTTACAACTTAAACACATTGTTAGTTGATATTAAATACAGGATGAAGCGCTCTGCTATAAGGGTACTATACAATAATATACAAGGGTACAAATCATTTTATACAAATATATATAACAAAAAACAAAGTGACTAGTGCTTAATAATATTATATGTGTAAACCAAATCAGAGAAAACCAGTCTGCCCCCAAGTGGCTAAAAATGATTATACATGTGCACACAACTTACGTAAGAGTGACCAAGTGCTTACTTAAGTACATTGTGTATTAATAAATAAATAAAAATCACAGGGAATAATCTCAAAAGTGCCAAGTGTTAAAGTACAATCAATATGCCACTTATATCATCATGTGCAAAATCATGCCATCACTCTTCTGTGAAAAATAAATACTGGAATAGAAATAAGTGCTTCTTCATCAACCACTTCAAAATTGTGCTCAGACCAAGGTGTCACTCTAGTGCATCAATCCTCAAATATCCAGAGTGCCTCCTCACCTCCAACATTCGACCCCTAGAGGTCACAGATCATATACTTAAATGATGTTCCAGACCGATACCAGGATATACCTTGTCCCCACGACTCAAAATCTTATTATATAGGATGACTCAGCCATATACCCATTGTTACGGATCCGCCAGGTGGTGCCTCTGGAAGCCCACTTGACAGGATTACCCGAAGCGTAGAGTCTAAGTCCAGGTCTGCGTTTTCACCAGGGCCCCTGATGGTGGGGATGGACTTGGAGCAGAACCAGGACCAGGTCACGTCCTCCGAGCAATCCCACCAGTGGCAGAGGGAACCTCCGGGGATGAGTGTACACCAGCAGAGAGCCAGATGTGAGGAGGCTGGCAGGACCAGGCAGGATAAACCGGCGGTTGTCACCGTGGGGAATGGCGAGGTACAGAGACGGCAGGCAGAGAGTGGTCAGGTCACACGCAGGGTCAGTATTGAAGTCAGTCCGCAGAATGGTCAAACTAGCCGGGGGTTGGGATAGGAGAAGGCAGCGTAGTCAGGGGCAATCCGGGTCAACTCAGGAGAAGGCAGCGTAGTCAGGGGCAATCCAGGTCAGAGCTGGAGCAGGCAGAAGGTCAAACAATCCGGGTCTATAATCACAGGGCACAGGAAACTTCAGGTAACAGGTCAGACCTTGCGGCAATTTGTGACAGTGCAGAGCATCTTTAAATATCGCGCCCTGCACTGTCATTGGCCGCCCAGGACGCGCCCGCGGCTCCTACTGCGCATGCGCGGCATCCTGTCAGCCGTGGCCCGCCTGGTGCTTGTGTCCCGGCGTGAACCGCCGCTAGTACACCGGGGACGGAGCCGCAGCGGTCCCTGACACCCATGGACCAGGGGTGGACTGACAACTCATGGGGCCCCCGGGCAATAGGGGATCATGGGGCCCCTGTGTCCTTGCCCAAACTCACAAAAGCCTATGAAAAAGGTACCAGGGGCATCTCATGGGGCCCCCTACTGACCCCGGGCCCTCGGGCAGTGCCCGAGTTTCCAAATGGTCAGTCCGCCCCTGCCATGGACCATGGAAGATTAAGCAGAAAGAAAGATCTCCATAGCGCAATATGTTATTTTATTAAATATAAAGGCCAGATAAATAGCTCACATGCTCCTAGTAGTCTACAAGCGGTTCCCCCATATCCTATGAGTGTATTAGGAAATCACGATGGTGAGATAGATAAGTTGTGTGCACATGTATTATCATTTTTAGCCACTTGGGGGCAGACTGGTTTTATCTGATTTGGTTTACACATATAATATTATTAAGCACTAGTCACTTTGTTTTTTTGTTATATATATTTGTATAAAATGATTTGTTCTTTTGTATAGTACCCTTATAGCAGAGCGCTTAATCCAGTATTGAATATTATTTTTCTGCGTCCTACGGTATAGGGTATAGATGATAGCAGCGAGCTAGATTTCGGCATTCTGTGGAGCGCAGGAGGATATTTATACTGTACATTGTTAGTTGCACTAGATACAGGTTTGAAACTTAAATATTGACATTTGCATTTCCATTTTGTGGTGTTTTTTGGAAAAATGTGGCTCTGTCAGCAAATTTCACATTTTTCATTTTAAAAAATATGGTGCTGCTTGTAAATTTTAGGCATTCTGTCAGTATTTTTTACTTCAGCAGGTTGGCAACACTGGTTGTGGTGAAGAAACGCGGCATGGTTTTGCACATGTGAATACCGCCTCAGTGTTCCAGATATGCATTAGCTTTTCTGACACTACATGAAGGAATATTTGGGTGTCCGCTTGGTTTCTGTACAATCAGGACTGTTTGGGTAAGCCCCCCCCCCGGTTGTGGCACCAATTGTATCATTTGAATGCTCTCCGCCTCCTAGCTGAGACATATATTTATTGATGTGTGTGTGTGGACTGTGCAACAATGTAACCTGATTGGCACTCATACATCAGGAATACAGATAAAAATGAAAGGTATTATACCTGTCACACCAATGATGTGATATTCTTCCTTAAATGCCCGTGTGGATTGGATACAATGCAACAGAGAGAACCACACGAAAAGTAAAAGATCATTTTGAAAGACACAAATACTCTACTAGGGAGGGGTTTGCGTAATTATCCATTGATGACATTTTGTGAAGCATGCACATTCCTTTTTGCAATTAAAATTTATGGAAAATGACCGTGTACCTAAAAATAGCACAGGAGACCGTAGAGAACTGACAATAAAGAATTACAGGGTTTTTTTTTGTTTTAATTGAGCACTTGAACACTTTACGACCTCCTAGTTTAAATTCTGATTTTGATTTACATTTGATTCTCTGTTTAGAGTATATGAGGGACCTATTATTGATACCATTTGGTTGAAACATCTACTTTTTTTTTTTTTTCTTTGGCATAAATAGTATTTGGCTGGCCTGAACGATCGGTTATTTAGATCGAGGATACATTCTTCCTCCACTGTCCAGAGAAGAGGTTTTCTAAGATTTGTGTGTTTTGTATAATTATGTATTTGCTAATTGATACAAAGTCTTCACTTCCTGTGTACATATATATCATTTAACCAGTTGCCCTCCACCCTATAGCAGAAGTACTGCTATAGGGCGGCAGGGCTGAGCACATTCATGTATATATACGTGATTTTGTATTTGTGGGTAGGGTGCGTGCACACGCATGCACACTATCCACACCGCTATTGGCTGATGGGGATGTCAATCAACAGGTCTGGGCTTGGACTCGGTGATCATCGGTAGGGCTGTGAGGGGAGAGACCTGTGTGTAAACTACACAGGTGTCTCTACTGTCAGCAAGGACATGCTGCTTTGTATTTCTCTGCACAGCATTTCTCCCGAGTAACACGGCACACAGGTAACCCTTTGATCGCTCTAGATGTTAACCCCTTCAAGCCCGTTGTCATTAATACAGTGTCAGGGCTTTTCATTAGCACCGATCACTGTATTGGTGTCACTGGGGATGTCAGTGACACCAAGTCAGTCCCCCCCCCCCAGTGTCAGAATGTTCGCCGCAGTCCCGCTATAAGTCGCTGATCACCGCCATTACTAGTATAAAAAAAATACAAAGCCCAGTATCTATACCGCCATTTGTTGACGCTATAACTTTCACGTAAATTAATATAAAGTAATATAAAAATTAATACATAATTACTGGGGTTTTTTTTTAGCAAAGACATGGAGCAGAATACATTTTGGCCTAAATTTATGAAAAAATCAGATTTAAAATGTTTTTTTTATCGGACATGTTTTATAGCAAAAACTCAAAAAGTGTTTTTTTTTTTTTCAAAATTGTCGGTCTTGTTGTTTATAGCACAAAAAATAAAAAAATGCACAGGCGATCAAATACCATCCAAAGAAAGCTCTATTTGTGGGGGGAAAAAGGGCATACATTTCAACGGGTGCAGCGTTGCACGACCACGCAATTGTCAGTTAAAGTAACGCAGCGCTGTATCACAAAAAATGGGCTGGTCAGGAAAGGGGGGAAATCTTCTGGAGGGCGAGGGGTTAACATGTTTCTTTTTTCATGCAGTGCTTCTTACCTGAAGAACAGAAGACTTTCCGGGAAAGCTTCTATTTACTGAAATAATGTCACCTGATCTTCTGAAATAAATTCACAGAGTGCTGCAATCATGGACTTTGCTTTAATTTAGATATATATATATATCATGAAATGAATAGATTGACTGATTTTGCAAAAAATGAAAAGCCATGTGCACTACAGAAATGAATGTGTGTATGTGAGTGTGCATTTGTCCTTCTGTGTGTGCCCCCCCATCCCGCCCCGGGGGTTCTTCTTCTCATACCCCAGCCCAGTATATCTCATACACAGACACACAGATCACTGCCATACAAAGCCATTTATTTCTAGAGAGAGAAAAGCAGAACAAAGTTTCTCATGTTACAGGAGAGGATCTGACATCTGATCTGATCAATAGGAAGATTATTGATGAACCTCCAACTAATCAATGTCACTTTCCTGGGATCAGATGAATGGAATTCCAGAATGTTTACAATGGATCCATTCCAGAGATCCAATGACTGAAATCCATTCATCCTACAGAACAGATTTATTGACCAACCTTCCCGGAATTCTGTGTGTGGAATGTCCATATCACAGATTGTTCCCGGGAAAGAAGTCATTATTGATGGGACAGAAGAAGATCCACATCCTCTATACAAGTCATCCTCCATTTCTAATAAACATCACCTATTCCCCAATGGAAACATTTGTATCTGTATAGAGATCTGATCTCTGTGTGTATGGAGTGAGCGCAGTGTCTGGATGAGGACACAGAGAAGGAAACATTGTGAGATCATCAGAAACACTGCGACACCCACCTAGACACCTCATTTACTTGGTTATATAAAAGTAACATTGCAACAACAGAACTGTTAAGGAAAGACAATTTCTTTACCTTCAATCATGTTATTTGTTACATCAATTCAATAAAAAGAAATGTGAGCTGTATAAAAAGTCTTATGAATTTAGAAGCTTTAGAAAGGTAACCTTGTCTTAGTCTATATTTGATCCTGGGTTGGGTTCTCATCAGGTCCGGTTGGCAGAATTACAACACATGATGAAGTGAAATGTATAGCTAATTTAGTTCAACAGAGATCTTTCCAGGCTGATCTCTTCTTCCTGACAGTTTATTAAGAAAATGTATTTCATGGAACTTAGATGGAATCATTTTGGGTTCTCTCACCCATAGAGGACAATGATTTAGTCACTGGAAGTCTGCATCAGATCAGAGTTAGTGTTATGGGTGGAGTTCTTCATCAGATCGGAATTATTGTTATGGGTGATCTTCATCAGATCAGAATTGGTGTTACAGGTGGAGATCTTCATCAGATCAGAATTGGTGTTTTATTGGGTGGAGGTCTTCATCACATCAGGATTGCTGTTCCCTGGAAGTCTCCATCAGATCAGAGTTGGTGTTACGGGTGGAGATCTTCATCAAATCAAAATTGGTGTTTTATGGGTGGAGGCCTTCATCACATCAGGATTGCTGTTCTCTGGAAGTCTCCATCAGATCAGAGTTGGTGCTACGGGTGGAGGTCTTCATCAAATTAGAATTGGTGCTTTATGGGTAGAGGTCTTCATCAAATTAGAATTGGTGTTTTATTGGGTGGAGGTCTTCATCACATCAGGATTGCTGTTCCCTGGAAGTCTCCATCAGATCAGAGTTGGTGTTATGGGTGGAGGTCTTCATCAGATCAGAATTGGTGTTTTATGGGTGGAGATCTTCATCACATCAGGATTGCTGTTCTCTGGAAGTCTCCATCAGATCAGAGTTGGTGTTCTCTGGAGATCTTCATCAGATCAGAATTGGTGTTTTATAAGTGGAGGTCTTCATCACATCAGGATTGGTGTTCTCTGGAGGTCTCCATCAGATCAGAGTTGGTGTTCTCTGAAGATCTTCATCAGATCAGGATTGGTGTTACAGGAATTAGGGCTCTCTATAACAGGCAGGCCATCAGAAATCAGCAGAATAGAAGGCGATGCAGAGAGAAGCACACTGCTCAGCATTTCATGGTAAGGTGGTGGAGAGAGGGACAGTCCACCACATCTCACTTGGGAGCCTCTTGAGCCTAATATGTCTCATAAGGCTGCACAGGCTTTAGGGAGTTTACTCTATTATTCCAGCCAAAATCACAATAATTTTCCATTTCATCTCCTGCCAGAGCGACCATCTGTTCACCTGTGTAATAATCCCCAGTATACAGGATCCAGGCCCCACTGACCTCTTTGTGTGAGGAAGCCATGTTATCAAATCCATAGGGCTTTAGAGAATCTGTAGGCCCCTCCAGGGTTACGGGTCTCCCATCATATTTGATGTGCTCAAACAGCGTAATCTTGGGATTATACAGACCGCCCTTCACACATCTCACAGAGCTGATTTTATTCTCAAATGCTGGGATGGAGACGTAGTGGCCTGCTTTGAAGCATTTAAAGTCCCCTTTATAACCGGTTTCGCTGAAAACAAACCATGGGTCTCCATGGACTTTGAGAGATTGGGCTCTCTTCAGGAATCCAACAGATCTCAGATCATCATTGTCTTGCTGTATACACACAGAGGCTCCCTTGAGATCTGGGAACTGGAACAGCTCAATAGTGTTCATCTTCCAATTCTTTGTGAAGGTCCAGTGATAGGTATAGAAATCTCTCTGCAAGTTGGTTTGAGTTTTCTTCTTGGCTGATGGGGCATTTATACAGAATCCTCAGTGTTGAAAGCAGGTGGAAATGTTTTATGGAGAGTTTCCACTTTCTTCAGAATGTATGTTGGCTCAGTGTCATAAATCTTTATATCTGTGTTGTTCAAATAGTTGTTTCAAAGTCAGCGATTCGGATTGTATTCCTTGCTTCCTGCTTCCATCTTACTGAGTGTCAATAGGTTGTAAGATGTTTGTCTTTCTGCACAATACACAATGTAATCTTTCCTAAGAAAATGGAATTTGTGTTGTTTTCTTTGTCACATTTCTTCGTAAGTAAAGTCTGATCTCCGGTTTAGCTGGAATCCACCTCACCTCAGTGTGCTATAAATTATTAATATTGATCAATCACTTCATAAATGGTCACACATTGGTCACCTGGATGAGGCCACTTTTGGGATCAAAAATGAGTTTGGTATTTAGGATGAAAAATCTACATTTTTGGTGCTACCAAGCTTTGATGGCCTACTTTGGGGATAGCACGGCCAGGGCTGTTGATAGAAATCACGGGGCCCCATACAGCCAACCTGACAGGGCCCCCCCCCCGAAAAAAAAAAAACAGTTTACTATGCTTCAGATATGAATGAGCACAATGAGTGATTTGTACCGATCACTCATTGTGTTAATTCAGGAAAGGAAGGGAATGGTAAATGTGACATATTTGCCAGAGCTTTCCCCTACTCTCCATCCTGAATGATTCTATTATGTGATTGCAGCTGCCGGTGGGAAGGAGAGGAGGGAAGCCAACAGCACTGGGGAACACAGGGGGAAACATCTGGTTCAAAGGAAGGGTGATGGGCGCGGCAGGGGGCAATTACTGGAACTGATCCTCTATATGGTTCTCTCTGCAGCAGCTGAAAGTCAGCTGGAGGGAGAGGAGAAGAAGACAGCTTTCAGCTGCTGGACAGAGAGCCATATAGGGGATCAGTTCTAGTATTTGCACTCCCCTGCTGTGTCAATCACCCTCCCTGCCCACATCAGATTCACCCAGCTGCCTGGGCCCCTCCTTCTGGCCTGGGCCCTGTACAGGAGGCCTGGTGGTACCCCCTTATACATGGCCCTGAACACGGCCCTCCCTGCTATGCTTGTATTTCCAAATGCCTGCCAATGGCTACTCTCTGCTGTCTGCTGCAAAGTACCCCCATTCTTGGACAACCTTCTCCCTCTTCCACCACATCAATACTAAACAAAATTTGCCTCCAGCACATAACTATCCTGCTTTTATCTCTTAGGCATCCAAGTGCTGTCTAGCACAGCATTATCCACCACCTTGTCCTCACTGGTGACCTCCTAGTGGAAAGCTTTAGCCACTGGCAATTTGAGTTTTCTAGTGTTGCTGATAGATGCCTGATGTCCTCTGCCTGGAAGGTGGCTTCCTCGGAAGTGATGAGAAGCAGGAATGAAGTTCGGACTCCCTGTCACCTTGGGTTTGAGGCAGGTCTCTAGGTTTTGCACCCAAAGTCAAATTCCAAATCGTTTCTCAGTGTGGCTTCTGGACAAGTGTTCATGAACGGGGAGAGAATATGTGATAGAAGACTATTGATGGGATGCTAAGGTACCTCTCCTGGGTATATTGGGGCAGAGGAGACATGGGTTGTAGGCCCTCATTGTGGAGTAACCCATAGTACATTTGTAAGGAAGGTCCACTATTGACTGATGATTTGCCCTGGGACCCACCCCGCTTCTCCTTTGATGAAACAGTCACTTACCTATTGTTTTAGAGAAACTCCTCCATATTGTATCACCTTCTCCTGACTTTTTAGCCAGCTCACACACCTATTCCCAGTCTGAGGCCTGTCACCTGGAATGAATACATGTCCTGTTCAGATGGATTTTAACTGTTTTACTGCACAAACGTCACTCCAGCACAATTCATAGGTTACAGGAACATTGCAGAACATTCTACTAGCTATGCAGTGGTCACACAAGTGCAGAACACTTCAAAGTGTCCAAGAACAGTAAAGCCTTCTTCCCCAGATGTTACCGTCTATCTAGCAAAAGTGTTACACACTCAGGGTTTTCCTTCCACTCACATAAAGGAGATCCTCCCTAGGCCCAGGGGACACTCTAAACCAGGGGTCTCCAAACTTTCTAAACAAAGGGCCAGCTTATTGTCCTCCAGATTTTAGGGGGGGCGGACTGTGGCTATTGGAAGTAAAAAATATCTTGGTGTCAGTGGGAATAAACAATGCATGTTTGGTATTAGGAGGAGTAATAGTGCCTCACTACTAGTGTCAGTGGGAGGAATAGTGCCCCATCACTGGTGTCAGTGGGAGGAATAGTGTCCCATCATTGGTGTCAGTGGGAGGAATAGTGCCCCATCATTGGTGTCAGTGGGAGGAATAGTGCCCCATCATTGGTGTCAGTGGGAGGAATAGTGCCCCATCATTGGTGTCAGTGGGAGGAATAGTGTCCCATCATTGGTATCAGTGGGAGGAATAGTGCCCCATCATTGGTATCAGTGGGAGGAATAGTGCCACATCATTGGTGTCAGTGGGAGGAATAGTGCCCCATCATTGGTGTCAGTGGGAGGAATAGTGTCCCATCATTGGTATCAGTGGGAGGAATAGTGCCACATCATTGGTGTCAGTGGGAGGAATAGTTTCCCATCATTGGTGTCAGTGGGAGGAATAGTGTCCCATCATTGGTATCAGTGGGAGGAATAGTGCCACATCATTGGTGTCAGTGGGAGGAATAGTGCCCCATCATTGGTGTCAGTGGGAGGAATAGTGTCCCATCATTGGTATCAGTGGGAGGAATAGTGCCACATCATTGGTGTCAGTGGGAGGAATAGTTTCCCATCATTGGTGTCAGTGGGAGGAATAGTGTCCCATCATTGGTATCAGTGGGAGGAATAGTGCCACATCATTGGTGTCAGTGGGAGGAATAGCGCCCCATCATTGGTGTCAGTGGGAGGAATAGTGCCACATCATTGGTATCAGTGGTAGGAATAGTGCCCCATCATTGGTGTCAGTGGGAGGAATAGTGCCCCGTCATTGGTGTCAGTGGTAGGAATAGTGCCACATCATTGGTGTCAGTGGGAGGAATAGTGCCCCATCATTGGTGTCAGTGGAGGAATAGTGCACATACTCAAGACCATGCTCAGTCCATACTCAAAGAGATACTGTACATGAGCTAATCTGCCGCAGGTGTCACCTGTAGGGCAGCCTATTGAAACCAATAGGTTGCCCTGTGTATGCTGTGGTCAGGGCTGCCAACCGTCTGTAAATTTACTGACAGTTTGTACATTTTGGACAATTTACAGACTGTCTGTAAATATTCGTTATGGAAAGTGGCTGCCCATGAACAATAAGGCAGTATGTGCAGTCCTGAAGCCACCAGGCTCCTCAGCTGGGCTCAGGTGGGGGCAGGCACGGTGATGTAATGGCACCTTTTATGAAGTTACATCAGGACCCGTGTTTGAGCCAGGAGAAGGGGACTCAGGACAGGAGTGGGAGTGCCGCTGCCCCGTCTAATCCTAATCTGAGTGGATGAATATGCCTGCTGGGATCCATTTGTTGAGTAAGGCTGAGGACTCTGTTCCCCTCCCTCAACTCCATCCACATGACTCTATCCCCCCCTCTCTTCTGTGTTTTCTGTCCACCTGGCTTCATCTTCGCCTACACCTGGCTCTGTCCCCCTTCTCTTCTTTCCACCTGGCTCCATCCTCACCTACACCTGGCTCTGTACCCCTTCTCTTCATTCCACCTGGCTCCATCCTCACCTACACCTGGCTCTGTACCCCCTCTCTTCTTTCCACCTGGCTCCATCCTCACCTACACCTGGCTCTGTACCCCTTCTCTTCTTTCCACCTGGCTCCATCTTCGCTCACACCTGGCTCTGTACCCCTTCTCTTCATTCCACCTGGCTCCATCTTTGCCTACACCTGGCTCTTTACCCCTTCTCTTCATTCCACCTGACTCCATCCTTGCCTACACCTGGCTCTGTAGCCCTTCTCTTCATTGCACCTGGCTCCATCTTCGCCCACACCTGGCTCTGTACCCCTTCTCTTCATTCCACCTGTCTCCATCCTCGCCTACACCTGGCTCTGTACCCCTTCTCTTCATTCCACCTGTCTCCATCCTCGCCTACACCTGGCTCTGTACCCCTTCTCTTCTTTCCACCTGGCTCCATCCTCGCCTACACCTTGCTCTGTACCCCTTCTCTTCTTTCCACCTGGCTCCGTCCTCGCCTACACCTGGCTCTGTACCCCTTCTCTTCTTTCCACCTGGCTCCATCCTCGCCTACACCTGGCTCTGTACCCCTTCTCTTCATTTCACCTGGCTCCGTCTTTGCCTACACCTGGCTCTGTACCCCTTCTCTTCTTTCCACTCTACCATCCTCACCTACACCTGGTTCTGTACCCCTTCACCTTCTTTCCACCTGGCTCCATCCTCACCTACACCTGGCTCTGTACCCCTTCTCTTCTTTCCACCTGGCTCCATCTCTCTCTCCTGGCTCTGTCCCCACTTCTCCTCCATCCTGGTTGTATCACGTCTGCAGTCTGAGGGGGAGCCTGGAGAGTAATCATGAGCAGGATCGCCAGGACGTGTGTAGACTGTGGAGAGGAAAATATAGGATGAAACCAGAGCTGCCAAGCTGAAGCCCAGAGAGGACCATCTGACTAAGCCCTGCATGGTGTACCTGGATGGAGGTCAGTGACAGTGCTGCCAGGCAAGTCTAAGAGGGGGGTCTCTAATGTAAGGGGGGGGGAGTGAATACAATGAGGTAAGGGGGGCACTCAGATTAAGGTTCCCCCTTATATCAGTAACCCCCTTACCTTAGTGTATTCATTCTGCTGAATGTGGTCTGTGGTCATCAGAGCCCCCTCCACCCACATCAGAGTTCCTGATGTTCCCCCTTGAATCAGTGTCCTCAGAGTTCCCATTTACATCAGAGTCTGCAGGATTCCCCCTTACAGTGCAAGGGGGAACTCTGCAGACCCTGATGTAAAAGGGAAACTCTGATGTAAGGGCAATACTGCAGACCCTGATGTAAGTGGGAACTCTGATTTAAAGGGGAATGATATGCACTCTGATGTAAGGGGGGGGGGCTCTGGTGACCAGAGACCACCTTATATCAGAGTTCACCTTTACACCAGAGTCTGCAGCATTCCCCCTTACATCATGATCCTCAGTGTTCCTCTTTACATCAGAGTTCCAAATGCACTGTGAGGGGGAATCCTGCAGACTATGATGTAAGGGGGAACTCTTTGCTGGGTTAGAGCAATCTGACCTTCATGTACATGGAGTAATATGATTTTTCACTTTTGTTACAACTTAAACACATTGTTAGTTGATATTAAATACAGGATGAAGCGCTCTGCTATAAGGGTACTATACAATAATATACAAGGGTACAAATCATTTTATACAAATATATATAACAAAAAACAAAGTGACTAGTGCTTAAATAATATTATATGTGTAAACCAAATCAGAGAAAACCAGTCTGCCCCCAAGTGGCTAAAAATGATTATACATGTGCACACAACTTACGTAAGAGTGACCAAGTGCTTACTTAAGTACATTGTGTATTAATAAATAAATAAAAATCACAGGGAATAATCTCAAAAGTGCCAAGTGTTAAAGTACAATCAATATGCCACTTATATCATCATGTGCAAAATCATGCCATCACTCTTCTGTGAAAAATAAATACTGGAATATAAATAAGTGCTTCTTCATCAACCACTTCAAAATTGTGCTCAGACCAAGGTGTCACTCTAGTGCATCAATCCTCAAATATCCAGAGTGCCTCCTCACCTCCAACATTCGACCCCTAGAGGTCACAGATCATATACTTAAATGATGTTCCAGACCGATACCAGGATATACCTTGTCCCCACGACTCAAAATCTTATTATATAGGATGACTCAGCCATATACCCATTGTTACGGATCCGCCAGGTGGTGCCTCTGGCAGCCCACTTGACAGGATTACCCGAAGCGTAGAGTCTAAGTCCAGGTCTGCGTTTTCACCAGGGCCCCTGATGGTGGGGATGGACTTGGAGCAGAACCAGGACCAGGTCACGTCCTCCGAGCAATCCCACCAGTGGCAGAGGGAACCTCCGGGGATGAGTGTACACCAGCAGAGAGCCAGATGTGAGGAGGCTGGCAGGACCAGGCAGGATAAACCGGCGGTTGTCACCGTGGGGAATGGTGAGGTACAGAGACGGCAGGCAGAGAGTGGTCAGGTCACACGCAGGGTCAGTATTGAAGTCAGTCCGCAGAATGGTCAAACTAGCCGGGGGTTGGGATAGGAGAAGGCAGCGTAGTCAGGGGCAATCCGGGTCAACTCAGGAGAAGGCAGCGTAGTCAGGGGCAATCCAGGTCAGAGCTGGAGCAGGCAGAAGGTCAAACAATCCGGGTCTATAATCACAGGGCACAGGAAACTTCAGGTAACAGGTCAGACCTTGCGGCAATTTGTGACAGTGCAGAGCATCTTTAAATATCGCGCCCTGCACTGTCATTGGCCGCCCAGGACGCGCCCGCGGCTCCTACTGCGCATGCGCGGCATCCTGTCAGCCGTGGCCCGCCTGGTGCTTGTGTCCCGGCGTGAACCGCCGCTAGTACACCGGGGACGGAGCCGCAGCGGTCCCTGACACCCATGGACCAGGGGTGGACTGACAACTCATGGGGCCCCCGGGCAATAGGGGATCATGGGGCCCCTGTGTCCTTGCCCAAACTCACAAAAGCCTATGAAAAAGGTACCAGGGGCATCTCATGGGGCCCCCTACTGACCCCGGGCCCTCGGGCAGTGCCCGAGTTTCCAAATGGTCAGTCCGCCCCTGCCATGGACCATGGAAGATTAAGCAGAAAGAAAGATCTCCATAGCGCAATATGTTATTTTATTAAATATAAAGGCCAGATAAATAGCTCACATGCTCCTAGTAGTCTACAAGCGGTTCCCCCATATCCTATGGGTGTAATAGGAAATCACGATGGCGAGATAGATAAGTTGTGTGCACATGTATTATCATTTTTAGCCACTTGGGGGCAGACTGGTTTTATCTGATTTGGTTTACACATATAATATTATTAAGCACAAGTCACTTTGTTTTTTTGTTATATATATTTGTATAAAATGATTTGTTTTTTTGTGTAGTACCCTTATAGCAGAGCGCTTCATCCAGTATTGAATATTATTTTTCTGCGTCCTACGGTATAGGGTATAGATGATAGCAGCAAGCTAGATTTAGGCATTCTGTGGAGCGCAGGAGGATATTTATACTGTACATTGTTAGTTGCACTAGATACAGGTTTGAAACTTAAATATTGACATTTGCATTTCCATTTTGTGGTGTTTTTTGGAAAAATGTGGCTCTGTCAGCAAATTTCACATTTGTCATTTTAAAAAATATGGTGCTGCTTGTAAATTTTAGGCATTCTGTCAGTATTTTTTACTTCAGCAGGTTGGCAACACTGGTTGTGGTGAAGAAACGCGGCATGGTTTTGCACATGTGAATACCGCCTCAGTGTTCCAGATATGCATTAGCTTTTCTGACACTACATGAAGGAATATTTGGGTGTCCGCTTGGTTTCTGTACAATCAGGACTGTTTGGGTAAGCCCCCCCCCCGGTTGTGGCACCAATTGTATCATTTGAGTGCTCTCCGCCTCCTAGCTGAGACATATATTTATTGATGTGTGTGTGTGGACTGTGCAACAATGTAACCTGATTGGCACTCATACATCAGGAATACAGATAAAAATGAAAGGTATTATACCTGTCACACCAATGATGTGATATTCTTCCTTAAATGCCCGTGTGGATTGGATACAATGCAACAGAGAGAACCACATGAAAAGTAAAAGATCATTTTGAAAGACACAAATACTCTACTAGGGAGGGGTTTGCGTAATTATCCATTGATGACATTTTGTGAAGCATGCACATTCCTTTTTGCAATTAAAATTTATGGAAAATGACCGTGTACCTAAAAATAGCACAGGAGACCGTAGAGAACTGACAATAAAGAATTACAGGGGTTTTTTTTGTTTTAATTGAGCACTTGAACACTTTACGACCTCCTAGTTTAAATTCTGATTTTGATTTACATTTGATTCTCTGTTTAGAGTATATGAGGGACCTATTATTGATACCATTTGGTTGAAACATCTACTTTTTTTTTTTTTTCTTTGGCATAAATAGTATTTGGCTGGCCTGAACGATCGGTTATTTAGATCGAGGATACATTCTTCCTCCACTGTCCAGAGAAGAGGTTTTCTAAGATTTGTGTGTTTTGTATAATTATGTATTTGCTAATTGATACAAAGTCTTCACTTCCTGTGTACATATATATCATTTAACCAGTTGCCCTCCACCCTATAGCAGAAGTACTGCTATAGGGCGGCAGGGCTGAGCACATTCATGTATATATACGTGATTTTGTATTTCTGGGTAGGGTGCGTGCACACGCATGCACACTATCCACACCGCTATTGGCTGATGGGGATGTCAATCAACAGGTCTGGGCTTGGACTCGGTGATCATCGGTAGGGCTGTGAGGGGAGAGACCTGTGTGTAAACTACACAGGTGTCTCTACTGTCAGCAAGGACATGCTGCTTTGTATTTCTCTGCACAGCATTTCTCCCGAGTAACATGGCACACAGGTAACCCTTTGATCGCTCTAGATGTTAACCCCTTCCTGCCCGTTGTCATTAATACAGTGTCAGGGCTTTTCATTAGCACCGATCACTGTATTGGTGTCACTGGGGATGTCAATGACACCAAGTCAGTCCCCCCCAGTGTCAGAATGTTCGCCGCAGTCCCGCTATAAGTCGCTGATCACCGCCATTATTAGTATAAACAAAATACAAATCCCAGTATCTATACCGCCATTTGTTGACACTATAACTTTCACGTAAATTAATATAAAGTAATATAAAAATTAATACATAATTACTGGGGGGTTTTAGCAAAGACATGGAGCAGAATACATTTTGGCCTAAATTTATGAAAAATCAGATTTTTAATTTTCTTTATCGGACATGTTTTATAGCAAAAAGTCAAAAAGTGTTTTTTTTTTCAAAATTGTCGGTCTCGTTGTTTATAGCACAAAAAATAAAAAATGCACAGGTGATCAAATACCACCCAAAGAAAGCCCTATTTGTAGGGGAAAAAAGGACATACATGTCAACGGGTGCAGCGTTGCACGACCGCGCAATTGTCAGTTAAAGTAACGCAGCGCTGTATCACAAAAAATGGGCTGGTCAGGAAAGGGGGGGAAATCTTCTGGAGGGCGAGGGGTTAACATGTTACTTTTTTCATGCAGTGCTTCTTACCTGAAGAACAGAAGACTTTCCGGGAAATCTTTTATTTACTGAAATAATGTCACCTGATCTTCTGAAATAAATTCACAGAGTGCTGCAATCATGGACTTTGCTTTAATTTATATATATATATCATGAAATGAATAGAATGACTGACTTTGCAAAAAATGAAAAGCCATGTGCACTACAGAAATGAATGTGTGTATGTGAGTGTGCATTTGTCCTTCTGTGTGTGCCCCCCCATCCCGCCCCGGGGGTTCTTCTTCTCATACCCCAGCCCAGTATATCTCATACACAGACACACAGATCACTGCCATACAAAGCCATTTATTTCTAGAGAGAGAAAAGCAGAACAAAGATTTTCATGTTACAGGAGAGGATCTGACATCTGATCTGATCAATAGGAAGATTATTGATGAACCTCCAACTAATCAATGTCACTTTCCTGGGATCAGATGAATGGAATTCCAGAATGTTTACAATGGATCCATTCCAGAGATCCAATGACTGAAATCCATTCATCCTACAGAACAGATTTACTGACCAACCTTCCCGGAATTCTGTGTGTGGAATGTCCATATCACAGATTGTTCCCAGGAAAGAAGTCATTATTGGTGGGATAGAAGATCCACATCCTCTATACAAGTCATCCTCCATTTCTAATAAACATCACCTATTCCCCAATGGAAACATTTGTATCTGTACAGAGATCTGATCTCTGTGTGTATGGAGTGAGCGCAGTGTCTGGATGAGGACACAGAGAAGGAAACATTGTGAGATCATCAGAAACACTGCGACACCCACCTAGACTCCTCATTTACTTGGTTATATAAAAGTAACATTGCAACAACAGAATTGTTAAGGAAAGACAATTTCTTTACCTTCAATCATGTTATTTGTTACATCAATTCAATAAAAAGAAATGTGAGATGTATAAAAAGTCTTCCAAATTTAGAATTTGGAGAAAGGAAACCTTGTCTTAGTCTATATTTGATTCTGGGTTGGGTTCTCACCAGGTCCGGTTGGCAGAATTACAACACATGACGAAGTGAAATGTATAGCTAATTTAGTTCAATGGAGATCTTTCCAGGCTGATCTCTTCTTCCAGAACAGTTTAAGAAAATGTATTTCATGGAACTTAGATGGAATCATTTTGGGTTCTCTCACCCATAGAGGACACTGGAAGTCTTCATTAGATCACAGTTGGTGTTCTCTGGAAGTCTTGGTGATACGGATGGAGGTCTGCATCAGATCCTAATTGGTGTAACGGGTGGAGATATTCATCAGATCAGAATTGGTGTTACGGGTGGAGATATTCATCAGATCAGGATTGGTGTTACGGGTGGAGATATGCATCAGATCAGAATTGGTGTTACCGGTGGAGGTCTTCTTCACATCAGGATTGCTGTCCTCTGGGGGTCTTCATCAGATCAGAGTTAGTGTTCTCTGGATGTCTCCATC
Organism: Staurois parvus; assembly: GCF_062004578.1. Taxonomy (NCBI): domain Eukaryota; kingdom Metazoa; phylum Chordata; class Amphibia; order Anura; family Ranidae; genus Staurois; species Staurois parvus. Next base: position 604,556 of record NW_028318407.1, on the reverse strand, counting down.
AGATCAGAGTTAGTGTTATGGGTGTAGGTCTTCATCAGATCAGAATTGGTGTTATGGGTGGAGATCTTCAGCAGATCAGAATTATTGTTATGGGTGGAGATCTTCATCAGATCAGAATTATTGTTATAGGTGATCTTCATCAGATCAGAATTGGTGTTTTATTGGGTGGAGGTCTTCATCACATCAGGATTGCTGTTCTCTGGAAGTCTCCATCAGATCAGAGTTGGTGTTACGGGTGGAGGTCTTCATCAGATCAGAATTGGTGTTTTATGGGTGGAGGTCTTCATCACATCAGGATTGGTGTTCTCTGGAAGTCTCCATCAGATCAGAGTTGGTGTTACGGGTGGAGGTCTTCAACAAATCAGAATTGGTGTTTTATAGGTGGAGGTCTTCATCACATCAGAATTGGTGTTCTCTGGGGGTCTCCATCAGATCAGAGTTGGTGTTATGGGTGGAGGTCTTCATCAGATCAGAATTGGTGTTTTATGGGTGGAGATCTTCATCACATCAGGATTGCTGTTCTCTGGAAGTCTCCATCAGATCAGAGTTGGTGTTCTCTGGAGATCTTCATCAGATCAGAATTGGTGTTTTATAAGTGGAGGTCTTCATCACATCAGGATTGGTGTTCTCTGGGGGTCTCCATCAGATCAGAGTTGGTGTTCTCTGGAGATCTTCATCAGATCAGGATTGGTGTTACAGGAATTGGGGCTCTCTGTAACAGGCAGGCCATCAGAAATCAGCAGAACAGAAGGAGATGCAGAGAGAAGCACACTGCTCAGCATTTCATGGTAAGGTGGTGAAGAGAGGGACAGTCCCCCTACATTTCACTTGGGAGCCTCTTGAGCCTAATATGTCTCATAAGGCTGCACAGGCTTTAGGGAGTTTACTCTATCATTCCAGCCAAAATCACAATAATTTTCAATTTCATCTCCTGCCAGAGCGACCATCTGTTCACCTGTGTAATAATCCCCAGTATACAGGATCCAGGCCCCACTGACCTCTTTGTGTGAGGAAGCTATATTATCAAATCCATAGGGCTTTAGAGAATCCGTAGGCCCCTCCAGGGTTACGGGTCTCCCATCATATTTGATGTGCTCAAACAGCGTAATCTTGGGATTATACAGACCGCCCTTCACACATCTCACAGAGCTGATTTTATTCTCAAATGCTGGGATGGAGACTTAGTGGCCTGCTTTGAAGCATTTAAAGTCCCCTTTATAACCGGTTTCGCTGAAAACAAACCATGGGTCTCCATGGACTTTGAGAGATTGGGCTCTCTTCAGGAATCCAACAGATCTCAGATCAGCATTGTCTTGCTGTATACACACAGAGGCTCCCTTGAGATCTGGGAACTGGAACAGCTCAATAGTGTTCATCTTCCAATTCTTTGTGAAAGTCCAGTGATAGGTATAGAAATCTCTCTGCAAGTTGGTTTGAGTTTTCTTCTTGGCTGTTGGGGCATTTATACAGAATCTTCAGTGTTGAAAGGTGGAAATGTTTTATGGAAAGTTTCCACTTTCTTCAGAATGTCTGTTGGCTCAGTGTCATAAATCTTTATATCTGTGTTGTTCAAATAGTTGTTTCAAAGTCAGCGATTCGGATTGTATTCCTTGCTTCCTGCTTCCATCTTACTGAGTGTCAATAGGTTGTAAGATGTTTGTCTTTCTGCACAATACACAATGTAATCTTTCCTAAGAAAATGGAATTTGTGTTGTTTTCTTTGTCACATTTCTTCGTAAGTAAAGTCTGATCTCCGGTTTAGCTGGAATCCACCTCACCTCAGTGTGCTATAAATTATTAATATTGATCAATCACTTCATAAATGGTCACACATTGGTCACCTGGATGAGGCCACTTTTGGGATCAAAAATGAGTTTGGTGTTTAGGATGAAAAATCTACATTTTTGGTGCTACCAAGCTTTGATGGCCTACTTTGGGGATAGCATGGGCAGGGCTGTTGATAGAAATCGCGGGGCCCCATACAGCCAACCTGACAGGGCCCCCCTGACAAAAAAACCACAGTTTACAATGCTTCACATATGAATGAGCACAATGAGTGATTTGTACCGAACACTCATTGTGTTAATTCAGGAAAGGAAGGGAATGGTAAATGTGACATATTTGCCAGAGCTTTCCCCTACTCTCCATCCTGAATGATTCTATTATGTGATTGCAGCTGCCGGTGGGAAGGAGAGGAGGGAAGCCGACAGCACTGGGGAACACAGGGGGAAACATATGGTTCAAAGGGAGGGTGATGGGCGCGGCAGGGGGCAATTACTGGAACTGATCTTCTATATGGTTCTCTCTGCAGCAGCTGAAAGTCAGCTGGAGGGAGAGGAGAAGAAGCCAGCTTTCAGCTGCTGGACAGAGAGCCATATAGGGGATCAGTTCTAGTATTTGCACTCCACTGCTGTGTCAATCACCCTCCCTGCCCACATCAGATTCACCCAGCTGCCTGGGCCCCTCCTTCTGGCCTGGGCCCTGTACAGGAGGCCTGGTGGTACCCCCTTATACATGGCCCTGAACACGGCCCTCCCTGCTATGCTTGTATTTCCAAATGCCTGCCAATGGCTACTCTCTGCTGTCTGCTGCAAAGTATCCCTATTCTTGGACAACCTTCTCCCTCTTCCACCACATCAATACTAAACAAAATTTGCCTCCAGCACATAACTATCCTGCTTTTATCTCTTAGGCATCCAAGTGCTGTCTAGCACAGCATTATCCACCACCTTGTCCTCACTGGTGACCTCCTAGTGGAAAGCTTTAGCCACTGGCAATTTGAGTTTTCTAGTGTTGCTGATAGATGCCTGATGTCCTCTGCCTGGAAGGTGGCTTCCTCGGAAGTGATGAGAAGCAGGAATGAAGTTCGGACTCCCTGTCACCTTGGGTTTGAGGCAGGTCTCTAGGTTTTGCACCCAAAGTCAAGTTCCAAATCGTTTCTCAGTGTGGCTTCTGGACAAGTGTTCATGAACGGGGAGAGAATATGTGATAGAAGACTATTGATGGGATGCTAAGGTACCTCTCCTGGGTATATTGGGGCAGAGGAGACATGGGTTGGAGGCCCTCATTGTGGAGTAACCCATAGTACCTTTGTAAGGAAGGTCCACTATTGACTGATGATTTGCCCTGGGACCCACCCCGCTTCTCCTTTGATGAAACAGTCACTTACCTATTGTTTTAGAGAAACTCCTCCATATTGTATCACCTTCTCCTGACTTTTTAGCCAGCTCACACACCTATTCCCAGTCTGAGGCCTGTCACCTGGAATGAATACATGTCCTGTCCAGATGGATTTTAACTGTTTTACTTCACAAACGTCACTCCAGCACAATTCATAGGTTACAGGAACATTGCAGAACATTCTACTAGCTATGCAGTGGTCACACAAGTGCAGAACACTTCAAAGTGCCCAAGAACAGTAAAGCCTTCTTCCCCAGATGTTACGGTCTATCTAGCAAAAGTGTTACACACTCAGGGTTTTCCTTCCACTCACATAAAGGAGATCCTCCCTAGGCCCAGGGGACACTCTAAACCAGGGGTCTCCAAACTTTCTAAACAAAGGGCCAGGTTATTGTCCTCCAGATTTTAGGGGGGGGGGGGGCGGACTATGACTATTGGAAGTAAAAAATATCTTGGTGTCTGTGGGAATAAACAATGCATGTTTGGTATTAGGAGGAGTAATAGTGCTTCACCACTAGTGTCAGTGGGAGGAATAGCGCCCCATCATAGGTGTCCATGGGAGTGATAGTGCCCCATCATTGGTGTCAGTGGGAGGAATAGTGTCCCATCATTGGTGTCAATGGGAGGAATAGTGCCCCATCATAGGTGTCAGTGGGGGGAATAGTGCCCCATCATTATTATCAGTGGGAGGAATAGTGCCCCATCATTGGTGTCAGTGGGAGGAATAGTGCCCCATCATTGGTGTCAGTGGGAGGAATAGTGCCACATTATTGGTGTCAGTGGAAGGAATAGTGCCCCATCATTGGTGTCAGTGGGAGGAATAGTGCCCCATCATTGGTATCAGTGGGAGGAATAGTGCCCCATCATTGGTATCAGTGGGAGGAATAGTGCCCCATCATTGGTGTCCATCGGAGGAATAGTGTCCCATCATTGGTGTCAGTGGGAGGAATAGTGCCCCATCATTGGTGTCAGTGGGAGGAATAGTACCCCATCATTGGTGTCAGTGGGAGGAATAGTGCCCCATCATTGGTGTCAGTGGAGGAATAGTGCCCATACTCAAGACCATGCTCAGTCCATACTCAAAGAGATACTGTACATGAGCTAATTTGCTGCAGGTGTAACCTGTAGGGCAGCCTATTGAAATCAATAGGTTGCCCTGTGCATGCTGTGGTCAGGGCTGCCAACCGTCTGTAAATTTACTGACAGTTTGTACATTTTGGGCAATTTACAGACTGTCTGTAAATATTCGTTATGGAAAGTGGCTGCCCATGAACAATAAGGCAGTATGTGCAGTCCTGAAGCCACCAGGCTCCTCAGCTGGGCTCAGGTGGGGGCAGGCACGGTGATGTAATGGCACCTTTTATGAAGTTACAGCAGGACCGGGGGCAGCCAGGAGAAGGGGACTCAGGACAGGAGTGGGAGTGCCGATGCCACGTCTAATCCTAATCTGAGTGGATGAATATGCCTGCTGGGATCCATTTGTTGAGTAAGGCTGAGCACTCTGTTCCCCTCCCTCAACTCCACCCACCTGACTCTATCCCCCCCTCTCGTCTGTGTTTTCTGTCCACCTGGCTCCATCTTTGCCCACACCTGGCTCTGTACCCCTTCTCTTCATTCCACCTGGCTCTATCCTCGCCTACACCTGGCTCTGTACCCCTTCTCTTCATTCCACCTGGCTCTATCCTCGCCTACACCTGGCTCTGTACCCCTTCTCTTCATTCCACCTGGCTCCATCTTTGCCCACACCTGGCTCTGTACTCCTTCTCTTCATTCCACCTGGCTCCATCCTCACCTACACCTGGCTCTGTACCCCTTCTCTTCATTCCACCTGGCTCCATCCTCACCTACACCTGGCTCTGTACCCCTTTTCTTCATTCCACCTGGCTCCATCTTTGCCCACACCTGGCTCTGTACCCCTTCTCTTCATTCCACCTGGCTCCATCCTCACCTACACCTGGCTCTGTACCCCTTCTCTTCATTCCACCTGGCTCCATCCTCACCTACACCTGGCTCTGTACCCCTTTTCTTCATTCCACCTGGCTCCATCTTTGCCCACACCTGGCTCTGTACCCCTTCTCTTCATTCCACCTGGCTCCATCCTCACCTACACCTGGCTCTGTACCCCTTCTCTTCATTCCACCTGGCTCCATCCTCACCTACACCTTGCTCTGTACCCCTTCTCTTCATTCCACCTGGCTCCATCCTCACCTACACCTGGCTCTGTACCCCTTCTCTTCATTCCACCTGGCTCCATCCTCACCTACACCTGGCTCTGTACCCCTTCTCTTCATTCCACCTGGCTCCATCCTCACCTACACCTGGCTCTGTACCCCTTCTCTTCATTCCACCTGGCTCCATCCTCACCTACACCTGGCTTTGTACCCCTTTTCTTCATTCCACCTGGCTCCATCTTTGCTCACACCTGGCTCTGTACCCCTTCTCTTCATTCCACCTGGCTCCATCCTCACCTACACCTGGCTCTGTACCCCTTCTCTTCATTCCACCTGGCTTCATCCTCACCTACACCTGGCACTGTACCCCTTCTCTTCATTCCACCTGGCTCCATCCTCACCTACACCTGGCTCTGTACCCCTTCTCTTCATTCCACCTGGCTCCATCCTCACCTACACCTGGCTCTGTACCCCTTCTCTTCATTCCACCTGGCTCAATCCTTGCCTACACCTGGCTCTGTACCCCTTCTCTTCATTCCACCTGGCTCTATCCTCGCCTACACCTGGCTCTGTACCCCTTCTCTTCATTCCACCTGGCTCTATCCTCGCCTACACCTGGCTCTGTACCCCTTCTCTTCATTCCACCTGGCTCCATCTTTGCCCACACCTGGCTCTGTACTCCTTCTCTTCATTCCACCTGGCTCCATCCTCACCTACACCTGGCTCTGTACCCCTTCTCTTCATTCCACCTGGCTCCATCCTCACCTACACCTGGCTCTGTACCCCTTTTCTTCATTCCACCTGGCTCCATCTTTGCCCACACCTGGCTCTGTACCCCTTCTCTTCATTCCACCTGGCTCCATCCTCTCCTACACCTGGCTCTGTACCCCTTCTCTTCATTCCACCTGGCTCCATCCTCACCTACACCTTGCTCTGTACCCCTTCTCTTCATTGCACCTGGCTCCATCCTCACCTACACCTGGCTCTGTACCCCTTCTCTTCATTCCACCTGGCTCAATCCTTGCCTACACCTGGCTCTGTACCCCTTCTCTTCATTTCACCTGGCTCCATCCTAACCTACACCTGGCTCTGTACCCCTTTTCTTCATTCCACCTGGCTCCATCTTTGCCCACACCTGGCTCTGTACCCCTTCTCTTCATTCCACCTGGCTCTATCCTCGCCTACACCTGGCTCTGTACCCCTTCTCTTCATTCCACCTGGCTCTATCCTCGCCTACACCTGGCTCTGTACCCCTTCTCTTCATTCCACCTGGCTCCATCTTTGCCCACACCTGGCTCTGTACCCCTTCTCTTCATTCCACCTGGCTCTATCCTCGCCTACACCTGGCTCTGTACCCCTTCTCTTCATTTCACCTGGCTCCATCCTAACCTACACCTGGCTCTGTACCCCTTTTCTTCATTCCACCTGGCTCCATCTTTGCCCACACCTGGCTCTGTACCCCTTCTCTTCATTCCACCTGGCTCTATCCTCGCCTACACCTGGCTCTGTACCCCTTCTCTTCATTCCACCTGGCTCTATCCTCGCCTACACCTGGCTCTGTACCCCTTCTCTTCATTCCACCTGGCTCCATCTTTGCCCACACCTGGCTCTGTACTCCTTCTCTTCATTCCACCTGGCTCCATCCTCACCTACACCTGGCTCTGTACCCCTTCTCTTCATTGCACCTGGCTCCATCCTCACCTACACCTGGCTCTGTACCCCTTTTCTTCATTCCACCTGGCTCCATCTTTGCCCACACCTGGCTCTGTACCCCTTCTCTTCATTCCACCTGGCTCAATCCTCACCTACACCTGGCTCTGTACCCCTTCTCTTCATTCCACCTGGCTCCATCCTCACCTACACCTGGCTCTGTACCCCTTTTCTTCATTCCACCTGGCTCCATCTTTGCCCACACCTGGCTCTGTACCCCTTCTCTTCATTCCACCTGGCTCCATCCTCACCTACACCTGGCTCTGTACCCCTTCTCTTCATTCCACCTGGCTCCATCCTCACCTACACCTTGCTCTGTACCCCTTCTCTTCATTCCACCTGGCTCCATCCTCACCTACACCTGGCTCTGTACCCCTTCTCTTCATTCCACCTGGCTCCATCCTCACCTACACCTGGCTCTGTACCCCTTCTCTTCATTCCACCTGGCTCCATCCTCACCTACACCTGGCTCTGTACCCCTTCTCTTCATTCCACCTGGCTCCATCCTCACCTACACCTGGCTCTGTACCCCTTTTCTTCATTCCACCTGGCTCCATCTTTGCTCACACCTGGCTCTGTACCCCTTCTCTTCATTCCAACTGGCTCCATCCTCACCTACACCTGGCTCTGTACCCCTTCTCTTCATTCCACCTGGCTCCATCCTCACCTACACCTGGCACTGTACCCCTTCTCTTCATTCCACCTGGCTCCATCCTCACCTACACCTGGCTCTGTACCCCTTCTCTTCATTCCACCTGGCTCCATCCTCACCTACATCTGGCTCTGTACCCCTTCTCTTCATTCCACCTGGCTCAATCCTTGCCTACACCTGGCTCTGTACCCCTTCTCTTCATTCCACCTGGCTCTATCCTCGCCTACACCTGGCTCTGTACCCCTTCTCTTCATTCCACCTGGCTCTATCCTCGCCTACACCTGGCTCTGTACCCCTTCTCTTCATTCCACCTGGCTCCATCTTTGCCCACACCTGGCTCTGTACTCCTTCTCTTCATTCCACCTGGCTCCATCCTCACCTACACCTGGCTCTGTACCCCTTCTCTTCATTCCACCTGGCTCCATCCTCACCTACACCTGGCTCTGTACCCCTTTTCTTCATTCCACCTGGCTCCATCTTTGCCCACACCTGGCTCTGTACCCCTTCTCTTCATTCCACCTGGCTCCATCCTCTCCTACACCTGGCTCTGTACCCCTTCTCTTCATTCCACCTGGCTCCATCCTCACCTACACCTTGCTCTGTACCCCTTCTCTTCATTGCACCTGGCTCCATCCTCACCTACACCTGGCTCTGTACCCCTTCTCTTCATTCCACCTGGCTCAATCCTTGCCTACACCTGGCTCTGTACCCCTTCTCTTCATTTCACCTGGCTCCATCCTAACCTACACCTGGCTCTGTACCCCTTTTCTTCATTCCACCTGGCTCCATCTTTGCCCACACCTGGCTCTGTACCCCTTCTCTTCATTCCACCTGGCTCTATCCTCGCCTACACCTGGCACTGTACCCCTTCTCTTCATTCCACCTGGCTCTATCCTCGCCTACACCTGGCTCTGTACCCCTTCTCTTCATTCCACCTGGCTCCATCTTTGCCCACACCTGGCTCTGTACTCCTTCTCTTCATTCCACCTGGCTCCATCCTCACCTACACCTGGCTCTGTACCCCTTCTCTTCATTCCACCTGGCTCCATCCTCACCTACACCTGGCTCTGTACCCCTTTTCTTCATTCCACCTGGCTCCATCTTTGCCCACACCTGGCTCTGTACCCCTTCTCTTCATTCCACCTGGCTCCATCCTCACCTACACCTGGCACTGTACCCCTTCTCTTCATTCCACCTGGCTCCATCCTCACCTACACCTGGCTCTGTACCCCTTCTCTTCATTCCACCTGGCTCCATCCTCACCTACACCTGGCTCTGTACCCCTTCTCTTCATTCCACCTGGCTCAATCCTTGCCTAAACCTGGCTCTGTACCCCTTCTCTTCATTCCACCTGGCTCCGTCTTCGCCTACATCTGGCTCTCTACCCCTTCTCTTCATTCCACCTGGCTCCATCCTTGCCTACACCAGGCTCTGTACCCCTTCTCTTCTTTTCACCTGGCTCCGTCCTCGCCTACACCTGGCTCTGTACCCCTTCTCTTCTTTCCACCTGGCTCCATCCTCGACAACACCTGGCTCTGTACCCCTTCTCTTCTTTCCACCTGGCTACATCCTCGCCTACACCTAGCTCTGTACCCCTTCTCTTCATTTCACCTGGCTCCGTCTTTGCCTACACCTGGCTCTGTACCCCTTCTCTTCTTTCCACTCTACCATCCTCACCTACACCTGGCTCTGTACCCCTGCACCTTCTTTCCACCTGGCTCCATCCTCACCTGCACCTGGTTCTGTACCCCTTCTCTTCTTTCCACCTGGCTCTATCCTTACCTACACCTGGCTCTGTACCCCTTCTCTTCTTTCCACCTGGCTCCATCTTCGCCCACACCTGGCTCTGTACCCTTCTCTTCATTCCAACTGGCTCCATCCTCGCCTACACCTGGCTCTGTACCCCTTCTCTTCATTCCACCTGGCTCCATCTTTGCCTACACCTGGCACTGTACCCCTTCTCTTCATTCCACCTGGCTCTATCCTCGCCTACACCTGGCTCTGTACCCCTTCTCTTCATTCCACCTGGCTCCATCTTTGCCCACACCTGGCTCTGTACTCCTTCTCTTCATTCCACCTGGCTCCATCCTCACCTACACCTGGCTCTGTACCCCTTCTCTTCATTCCACCTGGCTCCATCCTCACCTACACCTTGCTCTGTACCCCTTCTCTTCATTCCACCTGGCTCCATCCTCACCTACACCTGGCTCTGTACCCCTTCTCTTCATTCCACCTGGCTCCATCCTCACCTACACCTGGCTCTGTACCCCTTCTCTTCATTCCACCTGGCTCCATCCTCACCTACACCTGGCTCTGTACCCCTTCTCTTCATTCCACCTGGCTCCATCCTCACCTACACCTGGCTTTGTACCCCTTTTCTTCATTCCACCTGGCTCCATCTTTGCTCACACCTGGCTCTGTACCCCTTCTCTTCATTCCACCTGGCTCCATCCTCACCTACACCTGGCTCTGTACCCCTTCTCTTCATTCCACCTGGCTTCATCCTCACCTACACCTGGCACTGTACCCCTTCTCTTCATTCCACCTGGCTCCATCCTCACCTACACCTGGCTCTGTACCCCTTCTCTTCATTCCACCTGGCTCCATCCTCACCTACACCTGGCTCTGTACCCCTTCTCTTCATTCCACCTGGCTCAATCCTTGCCTACACCTGGCTCTGTACCCCTTCTCTTCATTCCACCTGGCTCTATCCTCGCCTACACCTGGCTCTGTACCCCTTCTCTTCATTCCACCTGGCTCTATCCTCGCCTACACCTGGCTCTGTACCCCTTCTCTTCATTCCACCTGGCTCCATCTTTGCCCACACCTGGCTCTGTACTCCTTCTCTTCATTCCACCTGGCTCCATCCTCACCTACACCTGGCTCTGTACCCCTTCTCTTCATTCCACCTGGCTCCATCCTCACCTACACCTGGCTCTGTACCCCTTTTCTTCATTCCACCTGGCTCCATCTTTGCCCACACCTGGCTCTGTACCCCTTCTCTTCATTCCACCTGGCTCCATCCTCTCCTACACCTGGCTCTGTACCCCTTCTCTTCATTCCACCTGGCTCCATCCTCACCTACACCTTGCTCTGTACCCCTTCTCTTCATTGCACCTGGCTCCATCCTCACCTACACCTGGCTCTGTACCCCTTCTCTTCATTCCACCTGGCTCAATCCTTGCCTACACCTGGCTCTGTACCCCTTCTCTTCATTTCACCTGGCTCCATCCTAACCTACACCTGGCTCTGTACCCCTTTTCTTCATTCCACCTGGCTCCATCTTTGCCCACACCTGGCTCTGTACCCCTTCTCTTCATTCCACCTGGCTCTATCCTCGCCTACACCTGGCTCTGTACCCCTTCTCTTCATTCCACCTGGCTCTATCCTCGCCTACACCTGGCTCTGTACCCCTTCTCTTCATTCCACCTGGCTCCATCTTTGCCCACACCTGGCTCTGTACTCCTTCTCTTCATTCCACCTGGCTCCATCCTCACCTACACCTGGCTCTGTACCCCTTCTCTTCATTGCACCTGGCTCCATCCTCACCTACACCTGGCTCTGTACCCCTTTTCTTCATTCCACCTGGCTCCATCTTTGCCCACACCTGGCTCTGTACCCCTTCTCTTCATTCCACCTGGCTCCATCCTCACCTACACCTGGCTCTGTACCCCTTCTCTTCATTCCACCTGGCTCCATCCTCACCTACACCTGGCTCTGTACCCCTTTTCTTCATTCCACCTGGCTCCATCTTTGCCCACACCTGGCTCTGTACCCCTTCTCTTCATTCCACCTGGCTCCATCCTCACCTACACCTGGCTCTGTACCCCTTCTCTTCATTCCACCTGGCTCCATCCTCACCTACACCTTGCTCTGTACCCCTTCTCTTCATTCCACCTGGCTCCATCCTCACCTACACCTGGCTCTGTACCCCTTCTCTTCATTCCACCTGGCTCCATCCTCACCTACACCTGGCTCTGTACCCCTTCTCTTCATTCCACCTGGCTCCATCCTCACCTACACCTGGCTCTGTACCCCTTCTCTTCATTCCACCTGGCTCCATCCTCACCTACACCTGGCTCTGTACCCCTTTTCTTCATTCCACCTGGCTCCATCTTTGCTCACACCTGGCTCTGTACCCCTTCTCTTCATTCCAACTGGCTCCATCCTCACCTACACCTGGCTCTGTACCCCTTCTCTTCATTCCACCTGGCTCCATCCTCACCTACACCTGGCACTGTACCCCTTCTCTTCATTCCACCTGGCTCCATCCTCACCTACACCTGGCTCTGTACCCCTTCTCTTCATTCCACCTGGCTCCATCCTCACCTACATCTGGCTCTGTACCCCTTCTCTTCATTCCACCTGGCTCAATCCTTGCCTACACCTGGCTCTGTACCCCTTCTCTTCATTCCACCTGGCTCTATCCTCGCCTACACCTGGCTCTGTACCCCTTCTCTTCATTCCACCTGGCTCTATCCTCGCCTACACCTGGCTCTGTACCCCTTCTCTTCATTCCACCTGGCTCCATCTTTGCCCACACCTGGCTCTGTACTCCTTCTCTTCATTCCACCTGGCTCCATCCTCACCTACACCTGGCTCTGTACCCCTTCTCTTCATTCCACCTGGCTCCATCCTCACCTACACCTGGCTCTGTACCCCTTCTCTTCATTCCACCTGGCTCCATCCTCTCCTACACCTGGCTCTGTACCCCTTCTCTTCATTCCACCTGGCTCCATCCTCACCTACACCTTGCTCTGTACCCCTTCTCTTCATTGCACCTGGCTCCATCCTCACCTACACCTGGCTCTGTACCCCTTCTCTTCATTCCACCTGGCTCAATCCTTGCCTACACCTGGCTCTGTACCCCTTCTCTTCATTTCACCTGGCTCCATCCTAACCTACACCTGGCTCTGTACCCCTTTTCTTCATTCCACCTGGCTCCATCTTTGCCCACACCTGGCTCTGTACCCCTTCTCTTCATTCCACCTGGCTCTATCCTCGCCTACACCTGGCACTGTACCCCTTCTCTTCATTCCACCTGGCTCTATCCTCGCCTACACCTGGCTCTGTACCCCTTCTCTTCATTCCACCTGGCTCCATCTTTGCCCACACCTGGCTCTGTACTCCTTCTCTTCATTCCACCTGGCTCCATCCTCACCTACACCTGGCTCTGTACCCCTTCTCTTCATTCCACCTGGCTCCATCCTCACCTACACCTGGCTCTGTACCCCTTTTCTTCATTCCACCTGGCTCCATCTTTGCCCACACCTGGCTCTGTACCCCTTCTCTTCATTCCACCTGGCTCCATCCTCACCTACACCTGGCACTGTACCCCTTCTCTTCATTCCACCTGGCTCCATCCTCACCTACACCTGGCTCTGTACCCCTTCTCTTCATTCCACCTGGCTCCATCCTCACCTACACCTGGCTCTGTACCCCTTCTCTTCATTCCACCTGGCTCAATCCTTGCCTAAACCTGGCTCTGTACCCCTTCTCTTCATTCCACCTGGCTCCGTCTTCGCCTACATCTGGCTCTCTACCCCTTCTCTTCATTCCACCTGGCTCCATCCTTGCCTACACCAGGCTCTGTACCCCTTCTCTTCTTTTCACCTGGCTCCGTCCTCGCCTACACCTGGCTCTGTACCCCTTCTCTTCTTTCCACCTGGCTCCATCCTCGACAACACCTGGCTCTGTACCCCTTCTCTTCTTTCCACCTGGCTACATCCTCGCCTACACCTAGCTCTGTACCCCTTCTCTTCATTTCACCTGGCTCCGTCTTTGCCTACACCTGGCTCTGTACCCCTTCTCTTCTTTCCACTCTACCATCCTCACCTACACCTGGCTCTGTACCCCTGCACCTTCTTTCCACCTGGCTCCATCCTCACCTGCACCTGGTTCTGTACCCCTTCTCTTCTTTCCACCTGGCTCTATCCTTACCTACACCTGGCTCTGTACCCCTTCTCTTCTTTCCACCTGGCTCCATCTTCGCCCACACCTGGCTCTGTACCCTTCTCTTCATTCCAACTGGCTCCATCCTCGCCTACACCTGGCTCTGTACCCCTTCTCTTCATTCCACCTGGCTCCATCTTTGCCTACACCTGGCTCTGTACCCCTTCTCTTCATTCCACCTGGCTCTATCCTCGCCTACACCTGGCTCTGTACCCCTTCTCTTCATTCCACCTGGCTCTATCCTCGCCTACACCTGGCTCTGTACCCCTTCTCTTCATTCCACCTGGCTCCATCTTTGCCCACACCTGGCTCTGTACTCCCTCTCTTCATTCCACCTGGCTCCATCCTCACCTACACCTGGCTCTGTACCCCTTTTCTTCATTCCACCTGGCTCCATCCTCACCTACACCTGGCTCTGTACCCCTTCTCTTCATTCCACCTGGCTCAATCCTTGCCTAAACCTGGCTCTGTACCCCTTCTCTTCATTCCACCTGGCTCCGTCTTCGCCTACATCTGGCTCTCTACCCCTTCTCTTCATTCCACCTGGCTCCATCCTTGCCTACACCAGGCTCTGTACCCCTTCTCTTCTTTTCACCTGGCTCCGTCCTCGCCTACACCTGGCTCTGTACCCCTTTTCTTCATTCCACCTGGCTCCATCTTTGCCCACACCTGGCTCTGTACCCCTTCTCTTCATTCCACCTGGCTCTATCCTCGCCTACACCTGGCACTGTACCCCTTCTCTTCATTCCACCTGGCTCTATCCTCGCCTACACCTGGCTCTGTACCCCTTCTCTTCATTCCACCTGGCTCCATCTTTGCCCACACCTGGCTCTGTACTCCTTCTCTTCATTCCACCTGGCTCCATCCTCACCTACACCTGGCTCTGTACCCCTTCTCTTCATTCCACCTGGCTCCATCCTCACCTACACCTGGCTCTGTACCCCTTTTCTTCATTCCACCTGGCTCCATCTTTGCCCACACCTGGCTCTGTACCCCTTCTCTTCATTCCACCTGGCTCCATCCTCACCTACACCTGGCACTGTACCCCTTCTCTTCATTCCACCTGGCTCCATCCTCACCTACACCTGGCTCTGTACCCCTTCTCTTCATTCCACCTGGCTCCATCCTCACCTACACCTGGCTCTGTACCCCTTCTCTTCATTCCACCTGGCTCAATCCTTGCCTAAACCTGGCTCTGTACCCCTTCTCTTCATTCCACCTGGCTCCGTCTTCGCCTACATCTGGCTCTCTACCCCTTCTCTTCATTCCACCTGGCTCCATCCTTGCCTACACCAGGCTCTGTACCCCTTCTCTTCTTTTCACCTGGCTCCGTCCTCGCCTACACCTGGCTCTGTACCCCTTCTCTTCTTTCCACCTGGCTCCATCCTCGACAACACCTGGCTCTGTACCCCTTCTCTTCTTTCCACCTGGCTACATCCTCGCCTACACCTAGCTCTGTACCCCTTCTCTTCATTTCACCTGGCTCCGTCTTTGCCTACACCTGGCTCTGTACCCCTTCTCTTCTTTCCACTCTACCATCCTCACCTACACCTGGCTCTGTACCCCTGCACCTTCTTTCCACCTGGCTCCATCCTCACCTGCACCTGGTTCTGTACCCCTTCTCTTCTTTCCACCTGGCTCTATCCTTACCTACACCTGGCTCTGTACCCCTTCTCTTCTTTCCACCTGGCTCCATCTTCGCCCACACCTGGCTCTGTACCCTTCTCTTCATTCCAACTGGCTCCATCCTCGCCTACACCTGGCTCTGTACCCCTTCTCTTCATTCCACCTGGCTCCATCTTTGCCTACACCTGGCTCTGTACCCCTTCTCTTCATTCCACCTGGCTCTATCCTCGCCTACACCTGGCTCTGTACCCCTTCTCTTCATTCCACCTGGCTCTATCCTCGCCTACACCTGGCTCTGTACCCCTTCTCTTCATTCCACCTGGCTCCATCTTTGCCCACACCTGGCTCTGTACTCCCTCTCTTCATTCCACCTGGCTCCATCCTCACCTACACCTGGCTCTGTACCCCTTTTCTTCATTCCACCTGGCTCCATCTTTGCCCACACCTGGCTCTGTACTCCTTCTCTTCATTCCACCTGGCTCCATCCTCACCTACACCTGGCTCTGTACCCCTTCTCTTCATTCCACCTGGCTCCATCCTCACCTACACCTTGCTCTGTACCCCTTCTCTTCAATCCACCTGGCTCCATCCTCACCTACACCTGGCTCTGTACCCCTTCTCTTCATTCCACCTGGCTCCATCCTCACCTACACCTGGCTCTGTACCCCTTTTCTTCATTCCACCTGGCTCCATCTTTGCTCACACCTGGCTCTGTACCCCTTCTCTTCATTCCACCTGGCTCCATCCTCACCTACACCTGGCTCTGTACCCCTTCTCTTCATTCCACCTGGCTCCATCCTCACCTACACCTGGCACTGTACCCCTTCTCTTCATTCCACCTTGCTCCATCCTCACCTACACCTTGCTCTGTACCCCTTCTCTTCATTCCACCTGGCTCCATCCTCACCTACACCTGGCTCTGTACCCCTTCTCTTCATTCCACCTGGCTCAATCCTTGCCTACACCTGGCTCTGTACCCCTTCTCTTCATTCCACCTGGCTCCATCTTCGCCTACATCTGGCTCTCTACCCCTTCTCTTCATTCCACCTGGCTCCATCCTTGCCTACACCAGGCTCTGTACCCCTTCTCTTCTTTTCACCTGGCTCCGTCCTCGCCTACACCTGGCTCTGTACCCCTTCTCTTCTTTCCACCTGGCTCCATCCTCGACAACACCTGGCTCTGTACCCCTTCTCTTCATTCCACCTGGCTACATCCTCGCCTACACCTAGCTCTGTACCCCTTCTCTTCATTTCACCTGGCTCCGTCTTTGCCTACACCTGGCTCTGTACCCCTTCTCTTCTTTCCACTCTACCATCCTCACCTACACCTGGCTCTGTACCCCTGCACCTTCTTTCCACCTGGCTCCATCCTCACCTGCACCTGGTTCTGTACCCATTCTCTTCTTTCCACCTGGCTCTATCCTTACCTACACCTGGCTCTGTACCCCTTCTCTTCTTTCCACCTGGCTCCATCTTCGCCCACACCTGGCTCTGTACCCTTCTCTTCATTCCAACTGGCTCCATCCTCGCCTACTCCTGGCTCTGTACCCCTTCTCTTCATTCCACCTGGCTCCATCTTTGCCTACACCTGGCTCTGTACCCCTTCTCTTCATTCCACCTGGCTCCAATCTCACCTACACCTGGCTCTGTACCCCTTCTCTTTATTCCACCTGGCTCCATGCTCACCTACACCTGGCTCTGTACCCCTTCTCTTTATTCCACCTGGCTCCATCCTTGCCTACACCTGGCTCTGTACCCCTTCTCTTCTTTCCACTCTACCATCCTCACCTACACCTGGCTCTGTACCCCTTCTCTTCATTCCACCTGGCTCCATGCTCACCTACACCTGGCTCTGTACCCCTTCTCTTTATTCCACCTGGCTCCATCCTTGCCTACACCTGGCTCTGTACCCCTTCTCTTCTTTCCACTCTACCATCCTCACCTACAGCTGGTTCTGTACCCCTTCATCTTCTTTCCATCTGGCTCCGTCCTCGCCTACACCTGGCTCTGTACCCCTTCTCTTCTTTCCACCTGGCTCTATCCTCACCTACACCTGGCTCTGTACCCCTTCTCTTCTTTCCACCTGGCTCCATCTCTCTCTCCTGGCTCTGTCCCCACTTCTCCTCCATCCTGGTTGTATCACGTCTGCAGTCTGAGGGGGAGCCTGGAGAGTAATCATGAGCAGGAGCGCCAGGACGTGTGTAGACTGTGGAGAGGAGACTATAGGATGAAACCAGAGCTGCCAAGCTGAAGCCCAGAGAGGATCTTCTGACTAAGCCCTGCATGGTGTACCTGGACGGAGGTCAGTGACAGTGCTGCCAGGCAAGTCTAAGAGGGGGGTCACTAATGTAAGGGGGGGAGTGAATACAATGAGGTAAGGGGGGCACTCAGATTAAGGTTCCCCCTTATATCAGTAACCCCCTTACCTTAGTGTATTCATTCTGCTGAATGTGGTCTGTGGTCATCAGAGCCCCCCCACCCACATCAGAGTTCCTGATGTTCCCCCTTAAATCAGTGTCCTCAGAGTTCCCATTTACATCAGAGTCTGCGGGATTCCCCCTTACAGTGCAAGGGGGAATCCTGCAGACCCTGATGTAAAAGGGAAACTCTGATGTAAGGGCAATACTGCAGACCCTGCTGTAAGTGGGAACTCTGATTTAAAGGGGAATGAAATGGACTCTGATGTAAGGGGGGGGGGCTCTGGTGACCAGAGACCACCTTATATCAGAGTTCACCTTTACACCAAATTCTGCAGCATTCCCCCTTACATCATGATCCTCAGTGTTCCTCTTTACATCAGAGTTCCAAATGCACTGTGAGGGGGAATCCTGCAGACTATGATGTAAGGGGGAACTCTTTGCTGGGTTAGAGCAATCTGACCTTCATGTACATGGAGTAATATGATTTTTCACTTTTGTTACAACTTAAACACATTGTTAGTTGATATTAAATACAGGATGAAGCGCTCTGCTATAAGGGTACTATACAATAATATACAAGGGTACAAATCATTTTATACAAATATATATAACAAAAAACAAAGTGACTAGTGCTTAAATAATATTCCATTTCATTTTCCATAAATTTTAATTGCAAAAAGGAATGTGCATGCGCCACAAAATGTCATCAATGGGTAATTACGCAAACCTCTCCCTAGTAGAGTATTTGTGTCTTTCAAAATGATCTTTTACTTTTCATGTGGTTCTCTCTGTTGCATTGTATCCAATCCACACGGGCATTTAAGGAAGAATATCACATCATTGGTGTGACAGGTATAATACCTTTCATTTTTATCTGTATTCCTGATGTATGAGTGCCAATCAGGTTACATTGTTGCACAGTCCACACACACACATCAATAAATATATGTCTAAGTTAGGAGGCGGATAGCACTCAAATGATGCAATTGGTGCCACAACCGGGGGGGGGGGGGGGGGGGCTTGTATGGTCTTTGAGTGACTCAGATAGCCCGATGCGAAATTGGTGACATAATGCCGCATCGTTCCATCGGGTGTCCCCCATCCAGCGCCTGAATTTAGACGCGTACTCCTCGGCTGCCCGGTGACCCTGCCGCAGAGAGTAAAGGGTAGTCTCTGTGGAAGCAGCTCGCTGAGGGCCATCATATAATATAGCCATGGCTCTAAAAAATTCAGTCACGGAATCAAGATGTGGGTCGCGATTTTCCATCAGACGATGATCCCAATCCTGGGGCTCATCCCGAAGGAGAGAGACTATAAACCCCACCTTGACGGTCTCGGTGGTGAACGTGCGGGGCTTTAATTCAAAGAACAAGATGCACGCATTCCGGAAGGCCCTGAAGCGGCTTCGGTCTAAACGGAAGTGTTCTGGTAAGGGAACGCGGGGTTCGGGAGTAGGGGGTGTGGCCCCTGCTCCGGGAGCTGGGGTAGCAGGTGATTCCCCAGAAGAAGCCGTGGGACTCGGGCTCTGTGCCGGGGATGTAAGGGTGACTAATAGAGATGAGCGAATCAAACATGGCGAAGTGGAATTCGTTTAGAAGATTGGGAAATATTCGATTTGCGACGAATCCGAAAAATAGCACACTTCGAATGCGCGAATCGAATTTTCCCAAAAATGGCGGTGACATGTGTGGCGACGGAGCGGGGATCTCTGGGAAGGCGCGCAGACAAGGCGCGCTGACCCATAATGCATTCATTCATGACATGTGATCGCATTAGCCAATCAGCAGCCAGCCAGCCAGCACTGTGTAATGGTTGAGCTATAAATAGCGGCCATCTTAGAATTCTCCATTAGCCTCCGGTCATTCAAGAGAGACAGACCGCTCTGTATTGAGGGACAGAGTTAGGGCCACAGAGACTTTAGGGCCACAGAATCGTTACTCAGGGACACACAATCGTTACTCAGGGACACACAATCGTTACTCAGGGACACACAATCGTTACTCAGGGACACACAATCGTTACTCAGGGACACAGAATTGTTACTGAGAGACACAGAATCGTTACTGAGGGACACAGAATTGTTACTCAGGGACAGACACAGAATTGTTACTCAGGGACACAGAATTGTTACTCAGGGACACAGAATTGTTACTGAGGGACAGACACAGAATTGTTACTGAGGGACACAGAATTGTTACTCAGGGACACAGAATTGTTACTCAGGGACAGACAGAATTGTTACTCAGGGACACAGAATTGTTACTCAGGGACAGACACAGAATTGTTACTCAGGGACACAGAATTGTTACTCAGGAACACAGAATTGTTACTCAGGGACAGACACAGAATTGTTACTCAGGGACACAGAATTGTTACTCAGGGACACAGAATTGTTACTGAGGGACAGACACAGAATTGTTACTGAGGGACACAGAATTGTTACTCAGGGACACAGAATTGTTACTCAGGGACAGACAGAATTGTTACTCAGGGACACAGAATTGTTACTCAGGGACAGACACAGAATTGTTACTCAGGGACACAGAATTGTTACTCAGGAACACAGAATTGTTACTCAGGGACAGACACAGAATTATTACTCAGGGACACAGAATTGTTACTCAGGGACACAGAATTGTTACTCAGGGACAGACACAGAATTGTTACTCAGGGACACAGAATTGTTACTCAGGGACACAGAATTGTTACTGAGGGACACAGAATCGTTACTCTGGGACACAGAATTGTTACTCAGGGACAGACACAGAATTGTTACTCAGGGACACAGAATTGTTACTCAGGGACACAGAATTGTTGCTCAGGGACAGACAGAATTGTTACTCAGGGACACATAATTGTTACTCAGGGACACATAATTGTTACTCAGGGACACAGAATTGTTACTCAGGGACAGACACAGAATTGTTACTCAGGGACACAGAATTGTTACTGAGGGACACAGAATCGTTACTGAGGGACACAGAATTGTTACTCAGGGACACTTCGTTTCGAAGATTGGGAAATATTCGATTCGCGACGAATCCGAAAAATAGCACACTTCGAATGCGCGAATCAAATTTTCCCAAAAATGGCGGTGACATGTGTGGCGACGGAGCGGGGATCTCTGGGAAGGCGCGCAGACAAGGCGCGCTGACCCATAATGCATTCATTCATGACATGTGATCGCATTAGCCAATCAGCAGCCAGCCAGCCAGCACTGTGTAATGGTGGAGCTATAAATAGCGGCCATCTTAGAATTCTCCATTAGCCTCCGGTCATTCAAGAGAGACAGACCGCTCTGTATTGAGGGACAGAGTTAGGGCCACAGAGACTTTAGGGACACAGAATCATTACTCAGGGACACAGAATCGTTACTCAGGGACACACAATCGTTACTCAGGGACACACAATCGTTACTCAGGGACACAGAATTGTTACTGAGGGACACAGAATCGTTACTGAGGGACACAGAATTGTTACTCAGGGACAGACACAGAATTGTTACTCAGGGACACAGAATTGTTACTCAGGGACACAGAATTGTTACTGAGGGACAGACACAGAATTGTTACTGAGGGACACAGAATTGTTACTCAGGGACACAGAATTGTTACTCAGGGACAGACAGAATTGTTACTCAGGGACACAGAATTGTTACTCAGGGACAGACACAGAATTGTTACTCAGGGACACAGAATTGTTACTCAGGGACACAGAATTGTTACTCAGGGACAGACAGAATTGTTACTCAGGGACACAGAATTGTTACTCAGGGACAGACACAGAATTGTTACTCAGGGACACAGAATTGTTACTCAGGGACAGACACAGAATTGTTACTCAGGGACACAGAATTGTTACTGAGGGACACAGAATCGTTACTGAGGGACACAGAATTGTTACTCAGGGACAGACACAGAATTGTTACTCAGGGACACAGAATTGTTACTCAGGGACACAGAATTGTTACTGAGGGACACAGAATCGTTACTGAGGGACACAGAATTGTTACTCAGGGACACAGAATTGTTACTCAGGGACACAGAATCGTTGAATTAAAGAGTATGTCAGACAACACGCAGAGGAGTGGCAGAGGAGGCAATGTTTTAGGAGCGAGCAGACGTGGCAGCAGAGGAAGGGGTCGAGGCAGCACTATTCGCAGCCAGAGGCCAGTGCTCCCGGTGTCATCCAGCGGTCGTGTCTCCACCGACAACCCTGCCGTCATCGATTGGTTGGCTCGGTCGTCTTCCTCTTCCCAGGTCACCTCTGACACCTACAGCCAACGGTCGGTGGGTACGTCAGACACAACCGTTAGTTGGCATGGCCCGGGAGCAAGCCCACTGAAATCACGTGTCCTCTACCTGCCCCTGTCCTTTGGTGTTCCCTCACCAAGCGAAGTATCGCATGCTGTGGGCTCAGCCCCACTGTACAGTGAGGAAGAGCTAACAGAGGGCGGTCAGGAACGGGGGGAGACATCCGCCTCTTCAGCAGCCAGGCGAAGAAGTACTGGCGAGGAGAGTGGCTCGGTAGCCGGTCTAGAGACAGGTTTGTCTCCTGACCCACACGCAGCCGAGGGGGCTAGTAGTGAGGCGGAGACCCTCATTGATGATGATGAGGCTGATCGCACTTGGCAGCCTCGTCGTCATCAGGCTATTGCTTCCGCATCATCAGGAGAAGAGGGTGCCAGCTTGGCAGCGAGCAAAACAGTCGGTGGGTTGCCCAGGAGGCAGCAGGGTCGCAGCAGTGTCAGTGGAGGCAAACGGCCACGGAGTAGAGCACCAGCTCCACTGCAGCCTACCACCACGGCCAGTAGTGGTGCCGGTGTGCACGGAGGAAGTAGCAGTCAGCCAGTGAGGAGTAGCGGGGGCAAAGTTTCCAACTCGGCGGTGTGGCAATTTTTCGTCAAGCCGCCCGAGGAAGTAAACGTAGCCGTATGTCGACTATGTGGCCAGAAAGTCAAGCGTGGCCAGGGGGCCCATGTTGGGACTACAGCGTTGCGTCAGCATATGCAGCGTCGCCATTCGGTGGCCTGGGAAAACCGTGATAAAGATACGGCGGTTCTGCCTGCCCCAGCCCCCGCTCCATCACCCGCTCCGTTACTTGCTCCGTCACCCGACGTCAATCGCCCTCTATCAGCCAGTTAAGGCTCCAACACCTCTGCTGAGGGGAGTTGTCGCTCGTTGGCATCTTCCGCTCGTTCAGATGCTCCTTCTCCTGCTACTCCTCTTCACGGATTCCGTCAGCAGTCTTTCTTGGAATCCGTTTCCAAGAGACAACAGTTTGCGAGCACGCACCCGACGGTGCAAAAGCTGAACGTCCTCCTGTCCAAGTTGCTGGTGCTGCAGTCCCTCCCTTTCCAACTGGTGGACTCAGCACCTTTCCGAGAAATGATGGCTTGTGCCGCGCCGCGGTGGAGAGTGCCAAGCCGGCATTTCTTCGCCAAAAAGGCAGTGCCAGCCCTGCATTCACATGTAGAAGAGATGGTGGGCCAGTCTTTGAGCATGTCGGTCTCTGCCAAAGTGCACGGCAGCGCCGACGTGTGGAGCTGTAACTACGGTCAGGGACAGTACATGTCATTTACGGCCCACTGGGTGAACGTGGTGCCGGCACAGCCGCACCAGCAACTTGGACAGGTCACGCCGCTTTTGCCTCCACGTTTGCACGTCCTTGGTCCAGCAAAGATGTCCGCCTCTACCACCTCTTCTTCCGCCGTGTCCTCAGCCGCCACCCCCGTGCCAAGTCCCATTACCCGACCGGCATATCACATGTGCAGGGCGCAACGGTGTCACGCTGTGCTGCACCTGGTATGCCTTGGCGAACGTAGTCACACAGGGGAGGAACTTCTGAGTGTAATGAACAGAGAAATCGACAGATGGCTGTCTCCGCGCAAACTGAAAATCGGAACCATGTTGACCGACAACGGAAAGAACATGGTGTCTGCTCTGCGTCAAGGAAGGTTGTGCCATGCGCCATGCATGGCACACGTGTTCAATCTGGTTGTCAAGCGGTTCCTAAAATCCACCATCCCACTGCAAGACATCCTTAAAATGTCACGTAAACTTTGCATGCATTTCAGCCATTCCTACACCGCAAAGCACACCCTCCGTGAGCTGCAGCGGCAGAACGGAATTCCACAGCATCGCCTGATCTGCGACGTTGCAACAAGGTGGAATTCAACCCTACACATGTTAGACCGCCTTTACGAGCAGCGAAAGGCCATCACCGATTTCCTGATGTTACAAGCGGATAAAGGTACTCCCCTGTGTAACTTAGATGTCAGCCATTGGCAGCTCATGCGTGACACCTGCCGCTTGCTCAGGCCCTTTGAGGAGGCCACACTATTCGTGAGTCGGCAGGACTATGGGATAAACGACGTCATTCCTCTGTTGCACGTCCTGGAACAAATGCTGTTAACAATGGCTGGTCAGGGTGCGGTAGACGTGGCGCACAGATCTCAACGCCACATGACCCCTGTGGGGGCAGGACAGGAAGAAGAGGAGGAGGTAGAGAAGGACATTGGTGCTCAGGAATTATTGAGTGAAATGGGTGGTTTTTCCACTCAGCGGACAGGAGTGGAGGAGCAGGAGCATCTGGTAGAGGAGGAGGAGACAGAGGACCCAGACGCACCGTGGCAGTATGCTGTGGAGATGGAGGCAGGGAGTCCCTCGCATTCCTTGGCACAAATGGCCCATAGCATGCTCGGTTGCTTGCGTAGCGACAGCCGAACAATAACCATCAGACAGAGGGATGACTTTTGGCTGTCCACCTTGTTAGACCCTCGCTACCGTTCAAAAATGGTGGCCTTTTTCACACCTGCTGAGAGGGAGGCCAAAATAACGTACTATAAAAACCACCTATGTAGTCAGTTGGTCTCTGCCTTTCTGCGCCAACGTCCATCCTCAGACACTGTGGGCCCTGTGCGCTCGCGTTCCGCTGCCATGGCAGCAGGGGAGGGGTGGGGTGGTAGGAGCAGTGGCAGCTCCACCAGCAGCGGCTGCCTCAGTCTGCAGTCGATGATGAGTAGCTTTCTTCACCAGCGCAGTGAGGAAACTACTAACCAGCCGCAGCAGCATCAGGTGGACCTGGAGCAGGACCTCAAACAACAGGCTTGGGCTTACTTGGACAGCACCCTGCCAACCGAGGTAGACAATCCCCTTGACTACTGGGCAACGAAACTTGACCTTTGGCCCCAACTAGCTGAATTTGCCCTTGAAAGGCTGTCATGCCCGGCCAGTAGCGTGGCATCGGAGCGCGTGTTTAGTGCGGCAGGAGGTATTGTAACTCCGCGGAGGACACGACTGTCCACCCAAAGCGTGGAGAGACTCACGTTTGTGAAAATGAATCAGGCGTGGATTAGTCTGGATTTCAAACCACCAGTTCCTGACACAACTGACTAAATCCGCCATGAATCATGCCCCAAACATGTTATTATTTTTAACATAGGCCTCTGTATGGCCTTCAATTTAAGCTGCTTACGCTTCGCCACTCTGCCATGGGCCCCTGTACCGCCTCCTCTTGCTGCTGCCAGGTCCACAGTGTGTCATGGGTCCCTGTACGGCCTCCCATTGCTGCTGTCTCCATCGCCACACTCTGCCATGTGCCACTTTCAGGTCTCCTCACACTGCTGGTGGGTTCCATTTTGTCATAGGGTGCTGGCAGATTACGGGCCTCCCATTGCTGCTGCCAGGCCCGTAATCTGCCATGGGCCCCTGTACCGCCTCCTCATGCTGCTGCCAGGTCCACAGTGTGTCATGGGTCCCTGTACGGCCTCCCATTGCTGCTGTCTCCATCGCCACACTCTGCCATGTGCCACTTTCAGGTCTCCTCACTCTGCTGGTGGGTTCCATTTTCTCATAGGGTGCTGGCAGATTACGGGCCTCCCATTGCTGCTGCCAGGCCCGTAATCTGCCATGGGCCCCTGTACCGCCTCCTCATGCTGCTGCCAGGTCCACAGTGTGTCATGGGTCCCTGTACGGCCTCCCATTGCTGCTGTCTCCATCGCCACACTCTGCCATGTGCCACTTCAGGTCTCCTCACACTGCTGGTGGGTTCCATTTTCTCATAGGGTGCTGGCAGATTACGGGCCTCCCATTGCTGCTGCCAGGCCCGTAATCTGCCATGGGCCCCTGTACCGCCTCCTCATGCTGCTGCCATGTCCACAGTGTGTCATGGGTCCCTGTACGGCCTCCCATTGCTGCTGTCTCCATCGCCACACTCTGCCATGTGCCACTTCAGGTCTCCTCACACTGCTGGTGGGTTCCATTTTGTCATAGGGTGCTGGCAGATTACGGGCCTCCCATTGCTGCTGCCAGGCCCGTAATCTGCCATGGGCCCCTGTACCACCTCCTCATGCTGCTGCCAGGTCCACAGTGTGTCATGGGTCCCTGTACGGCCTCCCATTGCTGCTGTCTCCATCGCCACACTCTGCCATGTGCCACTTTCAGGTCTCCTCACACTGCTGGTGGGTTCCATTTTGTCATAGGGTGCTGGCAGATTACGGGCCTCCCATTGCTGCTGCCAGGCCCGTAATCTGCCATGGGCCCCTGTACCGCCTCCTCATGCTGCTGCCAGGTCCACAGTGTGTCATGGGTCCCTGTACGGCCTCCCATTGCTGCTGTCTGAATCGCCACACTCTGCCATGTGCCACTTTCAGGTCTCCTCACACTGCTGGTGGGTTCCATTTTGTCATAGGGTGCTGGCAGATTACGGGCCTCCCATTGCTGCTGCCAGGCCCGTAATCTGCCATGGGCCCCTGTACCGCCTCCTCATGCTGCTGCCAGGTCCACAGTGTGTCATGGGTCCCTGTACGGCCTCCCATTGCTGCTGTCTCCATAGCCACACTCTGCCATGTGCCACTTTCAGGTCTCCTCACACTGCTGGTGGGTTCCATTTTGTCATAGGGTGCTGGCAGATTACGGGCCTCCCATTGCTGCTGCCAGGCCCGTAATCTGCCATGGGCCCCTGTACCGCCACCTCATGCTGCTGCCAGGTCCACAGTGTGTCATGGGTCCCTGTACGGCCTCCCATTGCTGCTGTCTCCATCGCCACACTCTGCCATGTGCCACTTTCAGGTCTCCTCACACTGCTGGTGGGTTCCATTTTCTCATAGGGTGCTGGCAGATTACGGGCTTCCCATTGCTGCTGCCAGGCCCGTAATCTGCCATGGGCCCCTGTACCGCCTCCTCATGCTGCTGCCAGGTCCACAGTGTGTCATGGGTCCCTGTACGGCCTCCCATTGCTGCTGTCTCCATCGCCACACTCTGCCATGTGCCACTTTCAGGTCTCCTCACACTGCTGGTGGGTTCCATTTTGTCATAGGGTGCTGGCAGATTACGGGCCTCCCATTGCTGCTGCCAGGCCCCTAATCTGCCATGGGCCCCTGTACCGCCTCCTAATGCTGCTGCCAGGTCCACAGTGTGTCATGGGTCCCTGTACGGCCTCCCATTGCTGCTGTCTCCATCGCCACACTCTGCCATGTGCCACTTCAGGTCTCCTCACACTGCTGGTGGGTTCGATTTTCTCATAGGGTGCTGGCAGATTACGGGCCTCCCATTGCTGCTGCCAGGCCCGTAATCTGCCATGGGCCCCTGTACCGCCTCCTCATGCTGCTGCCAGGTCCACAGTGTGTCATGGGTCCCTGTACGGCCTCCCATTGCTGCTGTCTCCATCGCCACACTCTGCCATGTGCCACTTTCAGGTCTCCTCACACTGCTGGTGGGTTCCATTTTCTCATAGGGTGCTGGCAGATTACGGGCCTCCCATTGCTGCTGCCAGGCCCGTAATCTGCCATGGGCCCCTGTACCGCCTCCTCATGCTGCTGCCAGGTCCACAGTGTGTCATGGGTCCCTGTACGGCCTCCCATTACTACTGTCTCCATCGCCACACTCTGCCATGTGCCACTTTCAGGTCTCCTCACACTGCTGGTGGGTTCCATTTTGTCATAGGGTGCTGGCAGATTACGGGCCTCCCATTGCTGCTGCCAGGCCCGTAATCTGCCATGGGCCCCTGTACCGCCTCCTCATGCTGCTGCCAGGTCCACAGTGTGTCATGGGTCCCTGTACGGCCTCCCATTGCTGCTGTCTCCATCGCCACACTCTGCCATGTGCCACTTTCAGGTCTCCTCACACTGCTGGTGGGTTCCATTTTCTCATAGGGTGCTGGCAGATTACGGGCCTCCCATTGCTGCTGCCAGGCCCGTAATCTGCCATGAGCCCCTGTACCGCCTCCTCATGCTGCTGCAAGGTCCACAGTGTGTCATGGGTCCCTGTACGGCCTCCCATTGCTGCTGTCTCCATCGCCACACTCTGCCATGTGCCACTTTCAGGTCTCCTCACACTGCTGGTGGGTTCCATTTTCTCATAGGGTGCTGTATGGCCTCCCATTGCTGCTGCCAGGCCCGTAATCTGCCATGGGCCCCTGTACCGCCTCCTCATGCTGCTGCAAGGTCCACAGTGTGTCATGGGTACCTGTACGGTCTCCCATTGCTGCTGTCTCCATCGCCACACTCTGCCATGTGCCACTTTCAGGTCTCCTCACACTGCTGGTGGGTTCCATTTTGTCATAGGGTGCTGTATGGCCTCCCATTGCTGCTGCCAGGCCCGTAATCTGCCATGGGCCCCCGTACCGCCTCCTCATGCTGCTGCCAGGCCCGTAATCTGTCATGGGCCCCTGTACCGCCTCCTCATGCTGCTGCCAGGTCCAGAGTGTCTCATGGGTCCCTGTACGGCCTCCCATTGCTGCTGTCTCCATCGCCACACTCTGCCATGTGCCACTTTCAGGTCTCCTCACACTGCTGGTGGGTTCCATTTTGTCATAGGGTGCTGTATGGCCTCCCATTGCTGCTGCCAGGCCCGTAATCTGCCATGGGCCCCTGTACCGCCTCCTCATGCTGCTGCCAGGTCCACAGTGTGTCATGGGTACCTGTACGGCCTCCCATTGCTGCTGTCTCCATCGCCACACTCTGCCATGTGCCACTTTCAGGTCTCCTCACACTGCTGGTGGGTTCCATTTTCTCATAGGGTGCTGGCAGATTACGGGCCTCCCATTGCTGCTGCCAGGCCCGTAATCTGCCATGGGCCCCTGTACCGCCTCCTCATGCTGCTGCCAGGTCCACAGTGTGTCATGGGTCCCTGTACGGCCTCCCATTACTACTGTCTCCATCGCCACACTCTGCCATGTGCCACTTTCAGGTCTCCTCACACTGCTGGTGGGTTCCATTTTGTCATAGGGTGCTGGCAGATTACGGGCCTCCCATTGCTGCTGCCAGGCCAGTAATCTGCCATGGGCCCCTGTACCGCCTCCTCATGCTGCTGCCAGGTCCACAATGTGTCATGGGTCCCTTTACGGCCTCCCATTGCTGCTGTCTCCATCGCCACACTCTGCCATGTGCCACTTTCAGGTCTCCTCACACTGCTGGTGGGTTCCATTTTCTCATAGGGTGCTGGCAGATTACGGGCCTCCCATTGCTGCTGCCAGGCCCGTAATCTGCCATGGGCCCCTGTACCGCCTCCTCATGCTGCTGCAAGGTCCACAGTGTGTCATGGGTCCCTGTACGGCCTCCCATTGCTGCTGTCTCCATCGCCACACTCTGCCATGTGCCACTTTCAGGTCTCCTCACACTGCTGGTGGGTTCCATTTTCTCATAGGGTGCTGTATGGCCTCCCATTGCTGCTGCCAGGCCCGTAATCTGCCATGGGCCCCTGTACCGCCTCCTCATGCTGCTGCAAGGTCCACAGTGTGTCATGGGTACCTGTACGGTCTCCCATTGCTGCTGTCTCCATCGCCACACTCTGCCATGTGCCACTTTCAGGTCTCCTCACACTGCTGGTGGGTTCCATTTTGTCATAGGGTGCTGTATGGCCTCCCATTGCTGCTGCCAGGCCCGTAATCTGCCATGGGCCCCCGTACCGCCTCCTCATGCTGCTGCCAGGCCCGTAATCTGTCATGGGCCCCTGTACCGCCTCCTCATGCTGCTGCCAGGTCCAGAGTGTCTCATGGGTCCCTGTACGGCCTCCCATTGCTGCTGTCTCCATCGCCACACTCTGCCATGTGCCACTTTCAGGTCTCCTCACACTGCTGGTGGGTTCCATTTTGTCATAGGGTGCTGTATGGCCTCCCATTGCTGCTGCCAGGCCCGTAATCTGCCATGGGCCCCTGTACCGCCTCCTCATGCTGCTGCCAGGTCCACAGTGTGTCATGGGTACCTGTACGGCCTCCCATTGCTGCTGTCTCCATCGCCACACTCTGCCATGTGCCACTTTCAGGTCTCCTCACACTGCTGGTGGGTTCCATTTTCTCATAGGGTGCTGGCAGATTACGGGCCTCCCATTGCTGCTGCCAGGCCCGTAATCTGCCATGGGCCCCTGTACCGCCTCCTCATGCTGCTGCCAGGTCCACAGTGTGTCATGGGTCCCTGTACGGCCTCCCATTACTACTGTCTCCATCGCCACACTCTGCCATGTGCCACTTTCAGGTCTCCTCACACTGCTGGTGGGTTCCATTTTGTCATAGGGTGCTGGCAGATTACGGGCCTCCCATTGCTGCTGCCAGGCCCGTAATCTGCCATGGGCCCCTGTACCGCCTCCTCATGCTGCTGCCAGGTCCACAATGTGTCATGGGTCCCTGTACGGCCTCCCATTGCTGCTGTCTCCATCGCCACACTCTGCCATGTGCCACTTTCAGGTCTCCTCACACTGCTGGTGGGTTCCATTTTCTCATAGGGTGCTGGCAGATTACGGGCCTCCCATTGCTGCTGCCAGGCCCGTAATCTGCCATGGGCCCCTGTACCGCCTCCTCATGCTGCTGCAAGGTCCACAGTGTGTCATGGGTCCCTGTACGGCCTCCCATTGCTGCTGTCTCCATCGCCACACTCTGCCATGTGCCACTTTCAGGTCTCCTCACACTGCTGGTGGGTTCCATTTTCTCATAGGGTGCTGTATGGCCTCCCATTGCTGCTGCCAGGCCCGTAATCTGCCATGGGCCCCTGTACCGCCTCCTCATGCTGCTGCAAGGTCAACAGTGTGTCATGGGTACCTGTAAGGTCTCCCATTGCTGCTGTCTCCATCGCCACACTCTGCCATGTGCCACTTTCAGGTCTCCTCACACTGCTGGTGGGTTCCATTTTGTCATAGGGTGCTGTATGGCCTCCCATTGCTGCTGCCAGGCCCGTAATCTGCCATGGGCCCCCGTACCGCCTCCTCATGCTGCTGCCAGGCCCGTAATCTGTCATGGGCCCCTGTACCGCCTCCTCATGCTGCTGCCAGGTCCAGAGTGTCTCATGGGTCCCTGTACGGCCTCCCATTGCTGCTGTCTCCATCGCCACACTCTGCCATGTGCCACTTTCAGGTCTCCTCACACTGCTGGTGGGTTCCATTTTGTCATAGGGTGCTGTATGGCCTCCCATTGCTGCTGCCAGGCCCGTAATCTGCCATGGGCCCCTGTAACGCCTCCTCATGCTGCTGCCAGGTCCACAGTGTGTCATGGGTACCTGTACGGCCTCCCATTGCTGCTGTCTCCATCGCCACACTCTGCCATGTGCCACTTTCAGGTCTCCTCACACTGCTGGTGGGTTCCATTTTCTCATAGGGTGCTGGCAGATTACGGGCCTCCCATTGCTGCTGCCAGGCCCGTAATCTGCCATGGGCCCCTGTACCGCCTCCTCATGCTGCTGCCAGGTCCACAGTGTGTCATGGGTCCCTGTACGGCCTCCCATTACTACTGTCTCCATCGCCACACTCTGCCATGTGCCACTTTCAGGTCTCCTCACACTGCTGGTGGGTTCCATTTTGTCATAGGGTGCTGGCAGATTACGGGCCTCCCATTGCTGCTGCCAGGCCCGTAATCTGCCATGGGCCCCTGTACCGCCTCCTCATGCTGCTGCCAGGTCCACAATGTGTCATGGGTCCCTGTACGGCCTCCCATTGCTGCTGTCTCCATCGCCACACTCTGCCATGTGCCACTTTCAGGTCTCCTCACACTGCTGGTGGGTTCCATTTTCTCATAGGGTGCTGGCAGATTACGGGCCTCCCATTGCTGCTGCCAGGCCCGTAATCTGCCATGGGCCCCTGTACCGCCTCCTCATGCTGCTGCCAGGTCCACAGTGTGTCATGGGTACCTGTACGGCCTCCCATTGCTGCTGTCTCCATCGCCACACTCTGCCATGTGCCACTTTCAGGTCTCCTCACACTGCTGGTGGGTTCCATTTTGTCATAGGTTGCTGTATGGCCTCCCATTGCTGCTGCCAGGCCCGTAATCTGCCATGGGCCCCCGTACCGACTCCTCATGCTGCTTCCAGGCCCGTAATCTGTCATGGGCCCCTGTACTGCCTCCTCATGCTGCTGCCAGGTCCACAGTGTGTCATGGGTCCCTGTACGGCCTCCCATTGCTACTGTCTCCATAGCCACACTCTGCCATGTGCCACTTTCAGGTCTCCTCACACTGCTGGTGGGTTCCATTTTGTCATAGGGTGCTGGCAGATTACGGGCCTCCCATTGCTGCTGCCAGGCCCGTAATCTGCCATGGGCCCCTGTACCGCCTCCTCATGCTGCTGCCAGGTCCACAGTGTGTCATGGGTCCCTGTACGGCCTCCCATTGCTGCTGTCTCCATCGCCACACTCTGCCATGTGCCACTTTCAGGTCTCCTCACACTGCTGGTGGGTTCCATTTTCTCATAGGGTGCTGGCAGATTACGGGCCTCCCATTGCTGCTGCCAGGCCCGTAATCTGCCATGGGCCCCTGTACCGCCTCCTCATGCTGCTGCCAGGTCCACAGTGTGTCATGGGTCCCTGTACGGCCTCCCATTGCTGCTGTCTCCATCGCCACACTCTGCCATGTGCCACTTTCAGGTCTCCTCACACTGCTGGTGGGTTCCATTTTCTCATAGGGTGCTGGCAGATTACGGGCCTCCCATTGCTGCTGCCAGGCCCGTAATCTGCCATGGGCCCCTGTACCGCCTCCTCATGCTGCTGCCAGGTCCACAGTGTGTCATGGGTCCCTGTACGGCCTCCCATTGCTGCTGTCTCCATTGCCACACTCTGCCATGTGCCACTTTCAGGTCTCCTCACACTGCTGGTGGGTTCCATTTTGTCATAGGGTGCTGGCAGATTACGGGCCTCCCATTGCTGCTGCCAGGCCCGTAATCTGCCATGGGCCCCTGTACCGCCTCCTCATGCTGCTGCCAGGTCCACAGTGTGTCATGGGTCCCTGTACGGCCTCCCATTGCTGCTGTCTGAATCGCCACACTCTGCCATGTGCCACTTTCAGGTCTCCTCACACTGCTGGTGGGTTCCATTTTGTCATAGGGTGCTGGCAGATTACGGGCCTCCCATTGCTGCTGCCAGGCCCGTAATCTGCCATGGGCCCCTGTACCGCCTCCTCATGCTGCTGCCAGGTCCACAGTGTGTCATGGGTCCCTGTACGGCCTCCCATTGCTGCTGTCTCCATAGCCACACTCTGCCATGTGCCACTTTCAGGTCTCCTCACACTGCTGGTGGGTTCCATTTTGTCATAGGGTGCTGTATGGCCTCCCATTGCTGCTGCCAGGCCCGTAATCTGCCATGGGCCCCCGTACCGACTCCTCATGCTGCTGCCAGGCACGTAATCTGTCATGGGCCCCTATACCGCCTCCTCATGCTGCTGCCAGGTCCACAGTGTGTCATGGGTACCTGTAAGGCCTCCCATTGCTGCTGTCTCCATCGCCACACTCTGCCATGTGCCACTTTCAGGTCTCCTCACACTGCTGGTGGGTTCCATTTTGTCATAGGTTGCTGTATGGCCTCCCATTGCTGCTGCCAGGCCCGTAATCTGCCATGGGCCCCCGTACCGACTCCTCATGCTGCTTCCAGGCCCGTAATCTGTCATGGGCCCCTGTACTGCCTCCTCATGCTGCTGCCAGGTCCACAGTGTGTCATGGGTCCCTGTAGGGCCTCCCATTGCTACTGTCTCCATCGCCACACTCTGCCATGTGCCACTTTCAGGTCTCCTCACACTGCTGGTGGGTTCCATTTTGTCATAGGGTGCTGTATGGCCTCCCATTGCTGCTGCCAGGCCCGTAATCTGCCATGGGCCCCTGTACCGCCTCCTCATGCTGCTGCCAGGTCCACAGTGTGTCATGGGTCCCTGTACGGCCTCCCATTGCTGCTGTCTCCATCGCCACACTCTGCCATGTGCCACTTTCAGGTCTCCTCACACTGCTGGTGGGTTCCATTTTGTCATAGGGTGCTGGCAGATTACGGGCCTCCCATTGCTGCTGCCAGGCCCCTAATCTGCCATGGGCCCCTGTACCGCCTCCTCATGCTGCTGCCAGGTCCACAGTGTGTCATGGGTCCCTGTACGGCCTCCCATTGCTGCTGTCTCCATTGCCACACTCTGCCATGTGCCACTTTCAGGTCTCCTCACACTGCTGGTGGGTTCCATTTTGTCATATGGTGCTGTATGGCCTCCCATTGCTGCTGCCAGGCCCGTAATCTGCCATGGGCCCCTGTACCGCCTCCTCATGCTGCTGCCAGGTCCACAGTGTGTCATGGGTCCCTGTACGGCCTCCCATTGCTGCTGTCTCCATCGCCACACTCTGCCATGTGCCACTTTCAGGTCTCCTCACACTGCTGGTGGGTTCCATTTTCTCATAGGGTGCTGGCAGATTACGGGCCTCCCTTTGCTGCTGCCAGGCCCGTAATCTGCCATGGGCCCCTGTACCGCCTCCTCATGCTGCTGCCAGGTCCACAGTGTGTCATGGGTCCCTGCACGGCCTCCCATTACTGCTGTCTCCATCGCCACACTCTGCCATGTGCCACTTTCAGGTCTCCTCACACTGCTGGTGGGTTCCATTTTCTCATAGGGTGCTGGCAGATTACGGGCCTCCCATTGCTGCTGCCAGGCCCGTAATCTGCCATGGGCCCCTGTACCGCCTCCTCATGCTGCTGCCAGGTCCACAGTGTGTCATGGGTCCCTGTACGGCCTCCCATTGCTGCTGTCTCCATCGCCACACTCTGCCATGTGCCACTTTCAGGTCTCCTCACACTGCTGGTGGGTTCCATTTTCTCATAGGGTGCTGGCAGATTATGGGCCTCCCATTGCTGCTGCCAGGCCCCTAATCTGCCATGGGCCCCTGTACCGCCTCCTCATGCTGCTGCCAGGTCCACAGTGTGTCATGGGTCCCTGTACGGCCTCCCATTGCTGCTGTCTCCATTGCCACACTCTGCCATGTGCCACTTTCAGGTCTCCTCACACTGCTGGTGGGTTCCATTTTGTCATAGGGTGCTGTATGGCCTCCCATTGCTGCTGCCAGGCCCGTAATCTGCCATGGGCCCCTGTACCGCCTCCTCATGCTGCTGCCAGGTCCACAGTGTGTCATGGGTACCTGTACGGTCTCCAATTGCTGCTGTCTCCATCGCCACACTCTGCCATGTGCCACTTTCAGGTCTCCTCACACTGCTGGTGGGTTCCATTTTGTCATAGGGTGCTGTATGGCCTCCCATTGCTGCTGCCAGGCCCGTAATCTGCCATGGGCCCCCGTACCGACTCCTCATGCTGCTGCCAGGCCCGTAATCTGTCATGGGCCCCTGTACCGCCTCCTCATGCTGCTGCCAGGTCCACAGTGTGTCATGGGTACCTGTACGGCCTCCCATTGCTGCTGTCTCCATCGCCACACTCTGCCATGTGCCACTTTCAGGTCTCCTCACACTGCTGGTGGGTTCCATTTTGTCATAGGTTGCTGTATGGCCTCCCATTGCTGCTGCCAGGCCCGTAATCTGCCATGGGCCCCCGTACCGACTCCTCATGCTGCTTCCAGGCCCGTATTCTGTCATGGGCCCCTGTACTGCCTCCTCATGCTGCTGCCAGGTCCACAGTGTGTCATGGGTCCCTGTACGGCCTCCCATTGCTACTGTCTCCATCGCCACACTCTGCCATGTGCCACTTTCAGGTCTCCTCACACTGCTGGTGGGTTCCATTTTGTCATAGGGTGCTGTATGGCCTCCCATTGCTGCTGCCAGGCCCGTAATCTGCCATGGGCCCCTGTACCGCCTCCTCATGCTGCTGCCAGGTCCACAGTGTGTCATGGGTCCCTGTACGGCCTCCCATTGCTGCTGTCTCCATCGCCACACTCTGCCATGTGCCACTTTCAGGTCTCCTCACACTGCTGGTGGGTTCCATTTTGTCATAGGGTGCTGTATGGCCTCCCATTGCTGCTGCCAGTCCCGTAATCTGCCATGGGCCCCTGTACCGCCTCCTCATGCTGCTGCCAGGTCCACAGTGTGTCATGGGTCCCTGTAACCTCCCATTGCTACTGTCTCCATAGCCACACTCTGCCATGTGCCACTTTCAGGTCTCCTCACACTGCTGGTGGGTTCCATTTTGTCATAGGGTGCTGGCAGATTACGGGCCTCCCATTGCTGCTGCCAGGCCCGTAATCTGCCATGGGCCCCTGTACCGCCTCCTCATGCTGCTGCCAGGTCCACAGTGTGTCATGGGTCCCTGTACGGCCTCCCATTGCTGCTGTCTCCATCGCCACACTCTGCCATGTGCCACTTTCAGGTCTCCTCACACTGCTGGTGGGTTCCATTTTCTCATAGGGTGCTGGCAGATTACGGGCCTCCCATTGCTGCTGCCAGGCCCGTAATCTGCCATGGGCCCCTGTACCGCCTCCTCATGCTGCTGCCAGGTCCACAGTGTGTCATGGGTCCCTTTACGGCCTCCCATTGCTGCTGTCTCCATCGCCACACTCTGCCATGTGCCACTTTCAGGTCTCCTCACACTGCTGGTGGGTTCCATTTTCTCATAGGGTGCTGGCAGATTACGGGCCTCCCATTGCTGCTGCCAGGCCCCTAATCTGCCATGGGCCCCTGTACCGCCTCCTCATGCTGCTGCCAGGTCCACAGTGTGTCATGGGTCCCTGTACGGCCTCCCATTGCTGCTGTCTCCATTGCCACACTCTGCCATGTGCCACTTTCAGGTCTCCTCACACTGCTGGTGGGTTCCATTTTGTCATAGGGTGTTGTATGGCCTCCCATTGCTGCTGCCAGGCCCGTAATCTGCCATGGGCCCCTGTACCGCCTCCTCATGCTGCTGCCAGGTCCACAGTGTGTCATGGGTACCTGTACGGTCTCCCATTGCTGCTGTCTCCATCGCCACACTCTGCCATGTGCCACTTTCAGGTCTCCTCACACTGCTGGTGGGTTCCATTTTGTCATAGGGTGCTGTATGGCCTCCCATTGCTGCTGCCAGGCCCGTAATCTGCCATGGGCCCCCGTAACGACTCCTCATGCTGCTGCCAGGCCCGTAATCTGTCATGGGCCCCTGTACCGCCTCCTCATGCTGCTGCCAGGTCCACAGTGTGTCATGGGTCCCTGTACGGCCTCCCATTGCTACTGTCTCCATCGCCACACTCTGCCATGTGCCACTTTCAGGTCTCCTCACACTGCTGGTGGGTTCCATTTTGTCATAGGTTGCTGTATGGCCTCCCATTGCTGCTGCCAGGCCCGTAATCTGCCATGGGCCCCCGTACCGACTCCTCATGCTGCTTCCAGGCCCGTAATCTGTCATGGGCCCCTGTACTGCCTCCTCATGCTGCTGCCAGGTCCACAGTGTGTCATGGGTCCCTGTAAGGCCTCCCATTGCTACTGTCTCCATCGCCACACTCTGCCATGTGCCACTTTCAGGTCTCCTCACACTGCTGGTGGGTTCCATTTTCTCATAGGGTGCTGTATGGCCTCCCATTGCTGCTGCCAGGCCCGTAATCTGCCATGGGCCCCTGTACCGCCTCCTCATGCTGCTGCCAGGTCCACAGTGTGTCATGGGTACCTGTACGGCCTCCCATTGCTGCTGTCTCCATCGCCACACTCTGCCATGTGCCACTTTCAGGTCTCCTCACTCTGCTGGTGGGTTCCATTTTCTCATAGGGTGCTGTATGGCCTCCCATTGCTGCTGCCAGGCCCGTAATCTGCCATGGGCCCCCGTACCGACTCCTCATGCTTCTGCCAGGCCCGTAATCTGTCATGGGCCCCTCTACCGCCTCCTCATGCTGCTGCCAGGTCCACAGTGTGTCATGGGTCCCTGTACGGCCTCCCATTGCTGCTGTCTCCATCGCCACACTCTGCCATGTGCCACTTTCAGGTCTCCTCACACTGCTGGTGGGTTCCATTTTGTCATAGGGTGCTGTATGGCCTCCCATTGCTGCTGCCAGGCCCGTAATCTGCCATGGGCCCCCTTACCGACTCCTCATGCTGCTGCCAGGCCCGTAATCTGTCATGGGCCCCTGTACCGCCTCCTCATGCTGCTGCCAGGTCCACAGTGTGTCATGGGTCCCTGTACGTCCTCCCATTGCTGCTGTCTCCATCGCCACACTCTGCCATGTGCCACTTTCAGGTCTCCTCACACTGCTGGTGGGTTCCATTTTGTCATAGGGTGCTGTATGGCCTCCCATTGCTGCTGCCAGGCCCGTAATCTGCCATGGGCCCCTGTACCGCCTCCTCATGCTGCTGCCAGGTCCACAGTGTGTCATGGGTCCCTGTACGGCCTCCCATTGCTGCTGTCTCCATCGCCACACTCTGCCATGTGCCACTTTCAGGTCTCCTCACACTGCTGGTGGGTTCCATTTTCTCATAGGGTGCTGGCAGATTACGGGCCTCCCATTGCTGCTGCCAGCCCTAATCTGCCATGGGCCCCTGTACCGCCTCCTCATGCTGCTGCCAGGTCCACAGTGTGTCATGGGTCTCTGTACGGCCTCCCATTGCTGCTGTCTCCATCGCCAAACTCTGCCATGTGCCACTTTTAGGTCTCCTCACACTGCTGGTGGGTTCCATTTTGTCATAGGGTGCTGTATGGCCTCCCATTGCTGCTGCCAGGCCCGTAATCTGCCATGGGCCCCTGTACCGCCTCCTCATGCTTCTGCCAGGTCCACAGTGTGTCATGGGTACCTGTACGGCCTCCCATTGCTGCTGTCTCCATCGCCACACTCTGCCATGTGCCACTTTCAGGTCTCCTCACACTGCTGGTGGGTTCCATTTTGTCATAGGGTGCTGTATGGCCTCCCATTGCTGCTGCCAGGCCCGTAATCTGCCATGGGCCCCCGTACCGACTCCTCATGCTGCTGCCAGGCCCATAATCTGTCATGGGCCCCTGTACCGCCTCCTCATTCTGCTGCCAGGTCCAGAGTGTCTAATGGGTCCCTGTACGGCCTCCCATTGCTGCTGTCTCCATCGCCACACTCTGCCATGTGCCACTTTCAGGTCTCCTCACACTGCTGGTGGGTTCCATTTTGTCATAGGCTGCTGTATGGCCTCCCATTGCTGCTGCTAGGCCCGTAATCTGCCATGGGCCCCCGTACCGACTCCTCATGCTGCTGCCAGGCCCGTAATCTGTCATGGGCCCCTGTACCGCCTCCTCATGCTTCTGTCAGGTCCAGAGTTTCTCATGGGTCCCTGTACGGCCTCCCATTGCTGCTGTCTCCATCGCCACACTCTGCCATGTGCCACTTTCAGGTCTCCTCACACTGCTGGTGGGTTCCATTTTGTCATAGGGTGCTGTATGGCCTCCCATTGCTGCTGCCAGGCCCGTAATCTGCCATGGGCCCCCGTACCGACTCCTCATGCTGCTGCCTGGCCCGTAATCTGTCATGGGCCCCTGTACCGCCTCCTCATGCCGCTGCCAGGTCCACAGTGTGTCATGGGTCCCTGTACGGCCTCCCATTGCTGCTGTCTCCATCGCCACACTCTGCCATGTTCCACTTTCAGGTCTCCTCACACTGCTGGTGGGTTCCATTTTGTCATAGGGTGCTGTATGGCCTCCCATTGCTGCTGCCAGGCCCGTAATCTGCCATGGGCCCCCGTACCGACTCCTCATGCTGCTGCCAGGCCCGTAATCTGTCATGGGCCCCTGTACCGCCTCCTCACTCTGCTGCCAGGTCCAGAGTGTCTCATGGGTCCCTGTACGGCCTCCCATTGCTGCTGTCTCCATCGCCACACTCTGCCATGTGCCACTTTCAGGTCTCCTCACACTGCTGGTGGGTTCCATTTTGTCATAGGGTGCTGTATGGCCTCCCATTGCTGCTGCTAGGCCCGTAATCTGCCATGGGCCCCCGTACCGACTCCTCATGCTGCTGCCAGGCCCGTAATCTGTCATGGGCCCCTGTACCGCCTCCTCATGCTTCTGCCAGGTCCAGAGTGTCTCATGGGTCCCTGTACGGCCTCCCATTGCTGCTGTCTCCATCGCCACACTCTGCCATGTGCCACTTTCAGGTCTCCTCACACTGCTGGTGGGTTCCATTTTGTCATAGGGTGCTGTATGGCCTCCCATTGCTGCTGCCAGGCCCGTAATCTGCCATGGGCCCCCGTACCGACTCCTCATGCTGCTGCCAGGCCCGTAATCTGTCATGGGCCCCTGTACCGCCTCCTCATGCCGCTGCCAGGTCCACAGTGTGTCATGGGTCCCTGTACGGCCTCCCATTGCTGCTGTCTCCATCGCCACACTCTGCCATGTTCCACTTTCAGGTCTCCTCACACTGCTGGTGGGTTCCATTTTGTCATAGGGTGCTGTATGGCCTCCCATTGCTGCTGCCAGGCCCGTAATCTGCCATGGGCC
Organism: Staurois parvus; assembly: GCF_062004578.1. Classification (NCBI taxonomy): domain Eukaryota; kingdom Metazoa; phylum Chordata; class Amphibia; order Anura; family Ranidae; genus Staurois; species Staurois parvus. Next base: position 564,271 of record NW_028318407.1, on the reverse strand, counting down.
CCTGTACCGCCTCCTCATGCTGCTGCCAGGTCCACAGTATGTCATGGGTCCCTGTACGGTCTCCCATTGCTGCTGTCTCCATCGCCACACTCTGCCATGTGCCACTTTCAGGTCTCCTCACACTGCTGGTGGGTTCCATTTTGTCATAGGTGCTGTATGGCCTCCCATTGCTGCTGCCAGGCCCGTAATCTGCCATGGGCCCCCGTACCGACTCCTCATGCTGCTGCCAGGCCCGTAATCTGTCATGGGCCCCTGTACCGCCTCCTCATGCTTCTGCCAGGTCCAGAGTGTCTCATGGGTCCCTGTACGGCCTCCCATTGCTGCTGTCTCCATCGCCACACTCTCCCATGTGCCACTTTCAGGTCTCCTCACACTGCTGGTGGGTTCCATTTTGTCATAGGGTGCTGTATGGCCTCCCATTGCTGCTGCCAGGCCCGTAATCTGCCATGGGCCCCCGTACCGACTCCTCATGCTGCTGCCAGGCCCGTAATCTGTCATGGGCCCCTGTACCGCCTCCTCATGCTGCTGCCAGGTCCAGAGTGTGTCATGGGTCCCTGTACGGCCTCCCATTGCTGCTGTCTCCATCGCCACACTCTGCCATGTGCCACTTTCAGGTCTCCTCACACTGCTGGTGGGTTCCATTTTGTCATAGGGTGCTGTATGGCCTCCCATTGCTGCTGCCTCCACCGCCACACTGTGGCTCCACACTCTGGTTTTGGCCCCGTGACTGCCCAAATGAGTGAAGTGTGCGGTGATTCTAAGATCGACGGCACTCATCTGCATGTCATACTGACTGACAGTATTATTTCTCTTCCCCAGCAGACTCCAAGGGCATTTAAATTAAAGGTACAGTGTTCTGCACTAATATAAAGGCTCTCTGAAGCCTAGAAACACCCTTTTATAAGTTAAATTCGCAGCGAATATATTCGACTCGAATCAATTTTTTTCCACAAATTCGCCGAATCAGCCAAATCGAATTTTTGAATAATTTGCTCATCTCTAGTGACTAACGTCTCCATGCGGTCCTCAAGATGAGTGCAGCGAGTATGAAACATCTGGACTGCTTGGGTTAGAGTTGCCATATGCTGGCAGATATCCTCCAGGGAGGCCGGGCCTCTTCCTGACTATGTCATGGCCTCAAGGTACTGTTACGGATCCGCCAGGTGGTGCCTCTGCCTCTGGCAATCCCACCAGTGACAGAGGGAACCTCTGGGGATGAGTGTACACCAGCAGAGAGCCAGATGTGAGGAGGCCGGCAGGACCAGGCAGGATAAACCGGCGGTTGTCACCGTGGGGAATGGCGAGGTACAGAAACGGCAGGCAGAGAGTGGTGAGGTCACACGCAGGGTCAGTATCGAAGTCAGTCCGCAGAATGGTCAAACTATCCGGGGGTTGGGATAGGAGAAGGCAGCGTAGTCAGGGGCAATCCGGGTCAGAGCTGGAGCAGGCAGAAGGTCAAACAATCCGGGTCTGTAATCACAGGGCACAGGAAACTTCAGGTAAAAGGTCAGACCTTGCGGCAATTTGTGACAGTGCAGGGCATCTTTAAATATCGCGCCCTGCACTGTCATTGGCCGCCCAGGACGCGCCCACGGCTCCAACTGCGCATGCGCGGCATCCTGTCAGCCGTGGCCCGCCTGGTGCTTGTGTCCCGGCGTGAGCCGCTGCTAGTGCGCGTGCGCCGGGGACGGAGCCGAGGCGGTCCCTGACACCCATGGACCAGGGGTGGACTGACAACTCATGGGGCCCCCGGGCAATAGGGGATCATGGGGCCCCTGTGTCCTTGCCCAAACTCACAAAAGCCTATGAAAAAGGTACCAGGGGCATCTTATGGGGCCCCCTACTGACCCCGGGCCCTCGGGCAGTGCCCGAGTTTCCAAATGGTCAGTCCGCCCCTGCCATGGACCATGGAAGATTAAGCAGAAAGAAAGATCTCCATAGCGCAATATGTTATTTTATTAAATATAAAGGCCAGATAAATAGCTCACATGCTCCTAGTAGTCTACAAGCGGTTCCCCCATATCCTATGGGTGTATTAGGAAATCACGATGGCGAGATAGATAAGTTGTGTGCACATGTATTATCATTTTTAGCCACTTGGGGGCAGACTGGTTTTATCTGATTTGGTTTACACATATAATATTATTAAGCACTAGTCACTTTGTTTTTTTGTTATATATATTTGTATAAAATGATTTGTTCTTTTGTATAGTACCCTTATAGCAGAGCGCTTCATCCAGTATTGAATATTATTTTTCTGCGTCCTACGGTATAGGGTATAGATGATAGCAGCGAGCTAGATTTAGGCATTCTGTGGAGCGCAGGAGGATATTTATACTGTACATTGTTAGTTGCACTAGATACAGGTTTGAAACTTAAATATTGACATTTGCATTTCCACTTTGTGGTGTTTTTTGGAAAAATGTGGCTCTGTCAGCAAATTTCACATTTGTCATTTTAAAAAATATGGTGCTGCTTGTAAATTTTAGGCATTCTGTCAGTATTTTTTACTTCAGCGGGTTGGCAACACTGGTTGTGGTGAAGAAACGCGGCATGGTTTTGCACATGTGAATACCGCCTCAGTGTTCCAGATATGCATTAGCTTTTCTGACACTACATGAAGGAATATTTGGGTGTTCGCTTGGTTTCTGTACAATCAGGACTGTTTGGGTAAGCCCCCCCCCCCCCCGGTTGTGGCACCAATTGTATCATTTGAATGCTCTCCGCCTCCTAGCTGAGACATATATTTATTGATGGGTGTGTGTGGACTGTGCAACAATGTAACCTGATTGGCACTCATACATCAGGAATACAGATAAAAATGAAGGGTATTATACCTGTCACACCAATGATGTGATATTCTTCCTTAAATGCCCGTGTGGATTGGATACAATGCAACAGAGAGAACCACACGAAAAGTAAAAGATCATTTTGAAAGACACAAATACTCTACTAGGGAGGGGTTTGCGTAATTATCCATTGATGACATTTTGTGAAGCATGCACATTCCTTTTTGCAATTAAAATTTATGGAAAATGACCGTGTACCTAAAAATAGCACAGGAGACCGTAGAGAACTGACAATAAAGAATTACAGGGGGTTTTTTTGTTTTAATTGAGCACTTGAACACTTTACGACCTCCTAGTTTAAATTCTGATTTTGATTTACATTTGATTCTCTGTTTAGAGTATATGAGGGACCTATTATTGATACCATTTGGTTGAAACATCTACTTTTTTTTTTTTTTCTTTGGCATAAATAGTATTTGGCTGGCCTGAACGATCGGTTATTTAGATCGAGGATACATTCTTCCTCCACTGTCCAGAGAAGAGGTTTTCTAAGATTTGTGTGTTTTGTATAATTATGTATTTGCTAATTGATACAAAGTCTTCACTTCCTGTGTACATATATATCATTTAACCAGTTGCCCTCCACCCTATAGCAGAAGTACTGCTATAGGGCGGCAGGGCTGAGCACATTCATGTATATATACGTGATTTTGTATTTGTGGGTAGGGTGCGTGCACACGCATGCACACTATCCACACCGCTATTGGCTGATGGGGATGTCAATCAACAGGTCTGGGCTTGGACTCGGTGATCATCGGTAGGGCTGTGAGGGGAGAGACCTGTGTGTAAACTACACAGGTATCTCTACTGTCAGCAAGGACATGCTGCTTTGTATTTCTCTGCACAGCATTTCTCCCGAGTAACACGGCACACAGGTAACCCTTTGATCGCTCTAGATGTTAACCCCTTCAAGCCCGTTGTCATTAATACAGTGTCAGGGCTTTTCATTAGCACCGATCACTGTATTGGTGTCACTGGGGATGTCAGTGACACCAAGTCAGTCCCCCCCCCCAGTGTCAGAATGTTCGCCGCAGTCCCGCTATAAGTCGCTGATCACCGCCATTACTAGTATAAAAAAAATACAAATCCCAGTATCTATACCGCCATTTGTTGACGCTATAACTTTCACGTAAATTAATATAAAGTAATATAAAAATTAATACATAATTACTGGGGGTTTTTTTTTAGCAAAGACATAGAGCAGAATACATTTTGGCCTAAATTTATGAAAAAATCAGATTTTTAATTTTTTTTTTATCGGACATGTTTTATAGCAAAAAGTCAAAAAGTGTTTTTTTTTTCAAAATTGTCGGTCTTGTTGTTTATAGCACAAAAAAATAAAAACCGCACAGGCGACCAAATACCATCCAAAGAAAGCTCTATTTGTAGGGGAAAAAAGGACATACATTTCAACGGGTGCAGCGTTGCACGACCGCGCAATTGTCAGTTAAAGTAACGCAGCGCTGTATCACAAAAAATGGGCTGGTCAGGAAAGGGGGGAAATCTTCTGGAGGGCGAGTGGTTAACATGTTACATTTTTCATGCTTCTTACCTGAAGAACAGAAGACTTTCCGGGAAAGCTTCTATTTACTGAAATAATGTCACCTGATCTTCTGACATAAATTCACAGAGTGCTGCAATCATGGACTTTGCTTTAATTTATATATATATATCATGAAATGAATAGATTGACTGACTTTGCAAAAAATGAAAAGCCATGTGCACTACAGAAATGAATGTGTGTATGTGAGTGTGCATTTGTCCTTCTGTGTGTGCCCCCCCATCCCGCCCCGGGGGTTCTTCTTCTCATACCCCAGCCCAGTATATCTCATACACAGACACACAGATCACTGCCATACAAAGCCATTTATTTCTAGAGAGAGAAAAGCAGAACAAAGATTTTCATGTTACAGGAGAGGATCTGACATCTGATCTGATCAATAGGAAGATTATTGATGAACCTCCAACTAATCAATGTCACTTTCCTGGGATCAGATGAATGGAATTCCAGAATGTTTACAATGGATCCATTCCAGAGATCCAATGACTGAAATCCATTCATCCTACAGAACAGATTTATTGACCAACCTTCCCGGAATTCTGTGTGTGGAATGTCCATATCACAGATTGTTCCCGGGAAAGAAGTCATTATTGATGGGACAGAAGAAGATCCACATCCTCTATACAAGTCATCCTCCATTTCTAATAAACATCACCTATTCCCCAATGGAAACATTTGTATCTGTACAGAGATCTGATCTCTGTGTGTATGGAGTGAGCGCAGTGTCTGGATGATGACAGAGAAGGAAACATTGTGAGATCATCAGAAACACTGCGACACCCACCTAGTCACCTCATTTACTTGGTTATATAAAAGTAACATTGCAACAACAGAATTGTTAAGGAAAGACAATTTCTTTACCTTCAATCATGTTATTTGTTACATCAATTCAATAAAAAGAAATGTGAGCTGTATAAAAAGTCTTACGAATTTAGAAGCTTTAGAAAGGTAACCTTGTCTTAGTCTATATTTGATCCTGGGTTGGGTTCTCATCAGGTCCGGTTGGCAGAATTACAACACATGATGAAGTGAAATGTATAGCTAATTTAGTTCAACAGAGATCTTTCCAGGCTGATCTCTTCTTCCTGACAGTTTATTAAGAAAATGTATTTCATGGAACTTAGATGGAATCATTTTGGGTTCTCTCACCCATAGAGGACAATGATTTAGTCACTGGAAGTCTGCATCAGATCAGAGTTAGTGTTATGGGTGGAGTTCTTCATCAGATCGGAATTATTGTTATGGGTGATCTTCATCAGATCAGAATTGGTGTTACAGGTGGAGATCTTCATCAGATCAGAATTGGTGTTTTATTGGGTGGAGGTCTTCATCACATCAGGATTGCTGTTCCCTGGAAGTCTCCATCAGATCAGAGTTGGTGTTACGGGTGGAGATCTTCATCAAATCAAAATTGGTGTTTTATGGGTGGAGGCCTTCATCACATCAGGATTGCTGTTCTCTGGAAGTCTCCATCAGATCAGAGTTGGTGCTACGGGTGGAGGTCTTCATCAAATTAGAATTGGTGTTTTATGGGTAGAGGTCTTCATCAAATTAGAATTGGTGTTTTATGGGTGGAGATCTTCATCACATCAGGATTGCTGTTCTCTGGAAGTCTCCATCAGATCAGAGTTGGTGTTCTCTGGAGATCTTCATCAGATCAGAATTGGTGTTTTATAAGTGGAGGTCTTCATCACATCAGGATTGGTGTTCTCTGGAGGTCTCCATCAGATCAGAGTTGGTGTTCTCTGAAGATCTTCATCAGATCAGGATTGGTGTTACAGGAATTAGGGCTCTCTGTAACAGGCAGGCCATCAGAAATCAGCAGAATAGAAGGCGATGCAGAGAGAAGCACACTGCTCAGCATTTCATGGTAAGGTGGTGGAGAGAGGGACAGTCCACCACATCTCACTTGGGAGCCTCTTGAGCCTAATATGTCTCATAAGGCTGCACAGGCTTTAGGGAGTTTACTCTATTATTCCAGCCAAAATCACAATAATTTTCCATTTCATCTCCTGCCAGAGCGACCATCTGTTCACCTGTGTAATAATCCCCAGTATACAGGATCCAGGCCCCACTGACCTCTTTGTGTGAGGAAGCCATGTTATCAAATCCATAGGGCTTTAGAGAATCTGTAGGCCTCTCCAGGGTTACGGATCTCCCATCATATTTGACGTGCTCAAACAGCGTAATCTTGGGATTATACAGACCGCCCTTCACACATCTCACAGAGCTGATTTTATTCTCAAATGCTGGGATGGAGACGTAGTGGCCTGCTTTGAAGCATTTAAAGTCCCCTTTATAACCGGTTTCGCTGAAAACAAACCATGGGTCTCCATGGACTTTGAGAGATTGGGCTCTCTTCAGGAATCCAACAAATTTCAGATCATCATTGTCTTGCTGTATACACACAGAGGCTCCCTTGAGATCTGGGAACTGGAACAGCTCAATAGTGTTCATCTTCCAATTCTTTGTGAAGGTCCAGTGATAGGTGTAGAAATCTCTCTGCAAGTTGGTTTGAGTTTTCTTCTTGGCTGTTGGGGCATTTATACAGAATCCTCAGTGTTGAAAGCAGGTGGAAATGTTTTATGGAAATTTTCCACTTTCTTCAGAATGTCTGTTGGCTCAGTGTCATTAATCTTTATATCTGTGTTGTTCAAATAGTTGTTTCAAAGTCAGCGATTCGGATTGTATTCCTTGCTTCCTGCTTCCATCTTACTGAGTGTCAATAGGTTGTAAGATGTTTGTCTTTCTGCACAATACACAATGTAATCTTTCCTAAGAAAATGGAATTTGTGTTGTTTTCTTTGTCACATTTCTTCGTAAGTAAAGTCTGATCTCCGGTTTAGCTGGAATCCACCTCACCTCAGTGTGCTATAAATTATTAATATTGATCAATCACTTCATAAATGGTCACACGCTGGTCACCTGGATGAGGCCACTTTTGGGATCAAAAATGAGTTTGGTGTTTAGGATGAAAAATCTACATTTTTGGTGCTACCAAGCTTTGATGGCCTACTTTGGGGATAGCACGGCCAAGGCTGTTGATAGAAATCACGGGGCTCCATACAGCCAACCTGACAGGCCCCCCCCGACAAAAAAAAACACAGTTTACTATGCTTCAGATATGAATGAGCACAATGAGTGATTTGTACCGATCACTCCTTGTGTTAATTCAGGAAGGGAATGGTAAATGTGACATATTTGCCAGAGCTTTCCCCTACTTTCCATCCTGAATGATTCTATTATGTGATTGCAGCTGCCAGTGGGAAGGAGAGGAGGGAAGCCAACAGCACTGGGGAACACAGGGGGAAACATCTGGTTCAAAGGGAGGGTGATGGGTGCGGCAGGGGGCAATTACTGGAACTGATCCTCTATATGGTTCTCTCTGCAGCAGCTGAAAGTCAGCTGGAGGGAGAGGAGAAGAAGACAGCTTTCAGCTGCTGGACAGAGAGCCATATAGGGGATCAAACTAAAATAATGAAGTGCAGCGCTAAGAAGAATAAAAAGTCAATAGAGTGATAATCTGGTATCACAATGATAAACTGTAGAGGTACGGAATCCCACGGCTTCCACTTTATCAGAGTAACAGAAATGCGCACTCACCGGAAACGCATGGGTTATGCGCATGTGTGATTATGCATCACGGGCAATGGGAACATCAGAATCCAGGCAGCCAGGCGTCTCCCTCACGGTGGGTCATCACAGACTCCTGTAACAGGTCCGGGGGATCCCCTTAAGGTAAGCCAGGTGTTCCCTTCTCCAGGAAAAAACCTCCTCTCAGGATGGCAAAAGTGCTTTCTCTATGGGAGTGAAAGCTCCAGATAGGAGCCCCAGAAAACAAATGCCCAAAATAGTGTAGTATGTTCAAAATCTGAGGTTTATTCATCAAAATAGCAGCAGGACAGTAAGCATATGGTACATCATGATATGTGAAGTGCATAGAGTAAACAGATGCAGTACTGACCCCCAGTGGTGTAAAACGCCGGGCCTCCTCGTGGCTCCGGCAGGTATATGACGTCACGCTCTGTGCAGTTCCTCCTTAGGCCTTTCGTGCTAAAGGCACATCATCAGAGGGGAGACTGCACAGCAGCGTGAGGGAGACGCCTGGCTGCCTGGATTCTGATGTTCCCATTGCCCGTGATGCATAATCACACATGCGCATAACCCATGCGTTTCCGGTGAGTGCGCATTTCTGTTACTCTGATAAAGTGGAAGCCGTGGGATTCCGTACCTCTACAGTTTATCATTGTGATACCAGATTATCACTCTATTGACTTTTTATTCTTCTTAGCGCTGCACTTCATTATTTTAGTTTGACTGTTTATATTTAAGGCATTATGGTTGCCTAATGTGTTCTAGCTGCTGACATCTATTAGAGCGCTCACTACCTATTTTATATGTACATATAGGGGATCAGTTCTAGTATTTGCACTCCCCTGCTGTGTCAATCACCCTCCCTGCCCACATCAGATTCACCCAGCTGCCTGGGCCCCTCCTTCTGGCCTGGGCCCTGTGCAGGAGACCTGGTGGTACCCCCTTATACATCCCTGCTATGCTTGTATTTCCAAATGCCTGCCAATGGCTACTCTCTGCTGTCTGCTGCAAAGTACCCCTATTCTTGGACAACCTTCTCCCTCTTCCACCACATCAATACAAAACAAAATTTGCCTCCAGCACATAACTATTCTGCTTTACCTTGTTGTCTAATCATTGGGGATGTTTATTTCAATGTGTAATATTTGTTTTTATTGTTCATGTGGGGACTGCCCCTATTTCTGAAGTGTATAATAAACCTGTATTTCTGTTTAATAAACAGTTCCAGTTTACACTTAAGCTAGTGTCACCTAATTCTTGGGTGCAATGCCCAGCTATCACACCTTGGTCTTGTGTCCCAGCGGTGAGGAATCAGTTCTCTCACGGAAGCACTCAGGTGGGGTGCCAGGCGGTCCGTCACAACTCCCCCTCTTAAAGATGGCACATCCCCGTGCCCATGGGTGCCCATAACAGGGAAGATGGCTTGCATAAACCTCACATACTGTAGATTAAACCGCAGAGAAAACAATTCTTCTCTAAGCAGTAAACATAAACACTCGCTAGCTGCTTGGGTTCTCGGCAGGAGTTTGCTTTCATGCAAAAATCAGCATTAAGGCATAACTCCAGACCTAGAAAGGAGCCACCATGAGCACAATTAACCCTCTATAATCCATGGCTAACTGACTGACGGTTACACTAAGCGCTACAAACATTTACCACAGTTGGAGAACACCAACTGCCAGGCGTGCAGCATTTAGGGACCGTAGTGCCTGCACCGGCACCCACCAAACCAGCAATGCTTGTTACCTTCAGTGGCGTCGCTATGTGGGTGCGGGACTCACCTGGATGACACCCACCAGAGGGGTGACACCCAGAGCCCACGCCAGCATATGGCAGCAGGACACCAGGCTGGGGGGGGGAAAAATCCCTGCCTGTTCCCTGACGCTGTGCCCTCTTCCCTACCGGGCCCAGCGTGACACATGGACGGAGGGGTCTCAATCTTCCTGTCCAGCATGTGGCAGAGTGGAGAGGACACAGGTGGATTCCTTCTGATGGGATGTGTGCTGAGGTGGGGGAGCCATGTAACTCCTGGACACATTGGTGAGGGCTGTGTGTGGGGGAGGGGTCTGGCACGTAGGTTGAGCAGTCGGCTTCTCTGGATCAGATGGGGAGGCAGGAAAGTTTGCGGTGATGGAGGGAAGATGGCACAGGGCAGGAACTGAACTCCTCAGGACTCTACAGGGGAAGATGGCAGTGAGGACACTGCTCCTTATTGTGCCACGTGGACTGTGCAAGGGGCCAGGAGAGGACTCCTAGAGGAAGGATTGTCTGCAAGACTCTGGGGTAAGAGCCACTGCTCTACTTAAATTTACCCCCTTATAACCACCAAGGCTGGGGGGAGGTGGGTAAGTTTCACTGTACGACCACAAATGCAGATGGGGGTTGGTGGGTTAAAATTTCACTGCCTCGACTCGTAATGCGAGATGGGGGATGAGGGTATACTTTCACTGCCACTCCCACCCCCATCATTGGTGGTCAGTGGGAGTGGAATGTAACCCCCATCACTCACCCAGTAGGCATTGGTGGTCATACCAGTGAAATATACCATTATTCCTCCTACGGCATTTGTGGTCATAACGCAAAGGTTAACCCACCTCCCCCCGCATTGGTGGTCATGGGGAGATACATTTCACTTCCGCTGACCACCAAAGTGGGGCTTGGGGTTAATAGTACTGACACCTATGTTGAGGGTTTTTACATTTTTACATCCACTGACACCAATTCAGGGTTTTAATATTGCGTCAATTGACACCAATGCAGGGGTTTATTATTGTGTCCAGTGACACCAGTGCAGTTCTTTCCCCTTAACTGGCCCAGGGTGTGTAGGACTCACTCAGTCCTTTTCCTATGAGCTGTTGGGTTGGCAGCTGCTTCTGCTGGGCCTGCTCCTTTCCTGTTGCACAGGTAGCCCTTGCTCTGCTGGCCAATAAGGTCTGAACGTTCCTCCTCTCCAGCACCACTGCCTGGAGGTGAGCCCTTTCATAATTGGGCCCCCTCCCAGGCTCCTGCATCTCAGTCTTCTCTGTCACTCACCCACCTGAACTCTCCTGCTGCTAAGCAGGCTCTAGGACATTTAAAGTCTGCCCTAGCCCCATGCCAAGTTTCCTGCTTAGGGATTGGCCAAGGCCCCCCAAGTGTACAGGCCTGCTCCTCCTCAACCCTGCCCACTCCAAGATTCTCAAGCAGGGTGAGGTGTCAAGGAGCTGACATGCAGAGCCTCTCAGCCCTGACATAGCTCTCTGACTCAGCCCAGGCTGCTACTCAGCCTTTCTGTCTGAAAATCCTGAGCTAGCTCCCCCTAGCTACCTAGAAGGGGGCTACATGTATGTAGGCACAGGCCCCTCCTACATAGCATTTAGTGATTGGTCATTCCAGCTGGAAGAAAAGACTACGTGGATGAGTGGTAAAGCCACCCAAAATGAGCAGGGCCTATGATGTACTGAACAAAGATACTACCTCTCTACAAACTTACACTAAATTGCCCAAAGTATTGGGCCTCCGGCCCTTACATGCACATGAACTTTAATGGCCTCCTAGTCTTAGTTCATAGGATTCAATATTGAGTTGGCCCCGCCCTTTCCACGCACATGACCTTTAATGGCCCCTCAGTCTTAGTCCGTAGGGTTCAGTATTGAGTTGGCCCCGCCATTTGCAGCTATAACAGCTTCAACTCTTCTGGGAAGGCCCCCCACAAGGTTTAGGAGGGTGTCTATGGGAAGGTTGGACCATTCTTCCAGAAGCACATTTGTCAGGTCAGGCATTGATGTCGAACGAGAAGGTCTGGCTCGCAGTCTCCGCTCTAATTCATCCTGAAGGTGTTCTTTTGGGTTGATGTAAGGACTCTGTGCAGGCCAGTCAAGTTCCTCCACCCCAAACTGGCTCCTCCATGTATTTATGGACCTTGCTTTGTGCACTGGTGCACAATCATGTTGGAACAGGAAGGGGCCATCTCCAAACTCTTCCCACACAGCTGGGAGCATGAAATTGTCCAAAATGTGTTGGTATGCTGACGCCTTAAGAGATCCCTTCACTGGAACTAGGGGGCCAAGCCCAACCCCTGAAAAACAGCCCCACACCATAATCCCCCCACCACCAAACTTTACACTTGGTACAATGCAGTTAGGCAAGTACCGTTCTCCTGGCAACCTCCAAACCCAGACACATCCTTCAGATTGCCAGATAGAGAAGCATAATTGGTCACTCCACAGAACACGTCTCCACTGCTCTAGAGTCCAGTGGCGGCGTGCTTTACACCACAGCATCCCATGCTTTGCATTGCACTTGATGATGTAAGGCTTGGATGCAGCTGCTCGGCCATGGAAACCCATTCCATGAAGCTCTCTACGCACTGTTGTTGGGCTCATCTGAAGGCCACACCAAGTTTGGAGGTCTTTAGCTATTGACTGTGCAGACAGTTGGCGACTTCTGCACACTGTTCGTTCTGTCATTTTATGTGGCCTGCCACTTGGTGGCTGAGTTGCTGTTGTTCCCAGTTGCCTCCACTTTGTTATAATCCCACTAACAGTTGAGGGTGGAATATTTAGTAGCCAGGAAATGTCACAGATGGACTTATTGCCCAAGTGGCCACCTATCACGGGACCACGCTTGGAGTCACTGAGCTCCTGAGAGCGACCCATTCTTTCACCAATGTTTTTAGAAGCAGATGGCATGCCTAGGGGCTTGATTGTATACACCTGTGGCCATGGAGGGGATTGGAACACCTGAATCCAATTATTTGGAGGGCGGGGACAATACTTTTGGCAAGATAGTGTGTATATATGGCTCAAAAAAATGAAAGGAAGAATTTGAAAACCCATCAGATCCCAATGGGGAGAAATCTCCTGCTGGATCTCTATACTGACATGGACTGGGTAATGTGTTAGAAACGTAAGGACAGGGGCATCACTAGGGTTGGTGTCACCCGGTGCGGTAACACTTGGTGACACCCCCTCCAACCATCCATGCAGAATGTATCAGATCTGCGGATTGAGCATAATGGATCAGAGTCTGATCCATTATGCTCCCCAATCCGCAGATCCAATTCATCCTGTGGGGATCGTTGGCATGCAACCTTTACGGGGTGACACCGGACCCACTCCACGAAAAGGTAAGTTGTAAAGAAAGCTGACAATCCCCGCAGGATGGATCGTTGGCTTGCTTTACAACTTACCTTTTCATGGAACGGGTCCGGAGTCACCCCGTCAGGTCGGTGTCACCCGATACGGACTGCACCCCCGCACCTGCCTTGGGATGCCACTGCATAACGATGCCTCATCGTTTGATGGAAATGAAAATGATCAACCTACAGAGGACTGACTTCAAAGAAACCCCGAAAATCAAAGTGAAGAAATGATGCAGCAGACGAGTCCATCTAGCTGAAATGTCATTGCAGCAACTCAGAATGGTCCTCTGTAGTTTTCATGGCCCCCACGTGCGTGTATGCATGCCTGACAATGTCGGGGGAGGCTCCTAATGAGACCACGGATAGTGTCATGGGGGATTTCCTCCCAGATCAGGACCAGGGCATCACTGAGCTCCTGGACAGTCTGAGGTGCAACCTTGCAGCATTGGATGGACCACAACATGACATCCCAGAGGTGTTCTATTGGATTTAGGTCAGGTGAGCATGGGGGCCATTCAATGGTATCAATTCCTTCATCCTCCAGGAACTGCCTGCATACTCTCCCCACATGAGGTCGGGTATTGTCGTGCACCAGGAGGAAACCAGGTCCCACTGCACCAGCGTAGGTTCTGACAAGGGGTCCAAGGATTTCATCCCCATACCTAATGGTAGTCAGGGTGCCATTGTCTAGCCTGTAGAGGTCTTTGTGTCCCTCCATGCATATGCCTCCCCAGACCATCACTGACCCACCACCAAATCGGTCATGCTGAACCATGTTACAGGCAGGAGAATGTTCTCCACGGCTTCTCCAGACCCTTTCATGTCTGTCACACGTGCTCAGGGTGAGCCTGCTCTCATCTGTGAAAAGCACAGGGCGCCAGTGGTGGACCTGCCAATTCTGGTGTTCAATGGAAAATGCCAATCCAGCTCTATGGTGCCGGGCAGTGAGCACAGGGCCCACTAGAGGACGTCAGGCTCTCAGGCCACCCTCATGAAGTCTGTTTCTGATTGATTGGTCAGATACTTTCACACCAGTGGCCTGCTGGAGGTCATTTTTTAGGGCTCTGGCAGTGCTCATCTTGTTCCTCCTTGCACAAAGGAGCAGATTCCGGTCCTGCTGATGGGTTAAGGACATTCTATGGCCCTGTCCAGCCCTCCTAGAGGAACTGCCTGTCTCCTGGAATCTCCTCCATGCTCTTGAGACTGTGCTGGGAGACACAGTGAACCTTCTGGCAATGACACGTATTGAAGTGCCATCCTGGAGGAGTTGGACAGCCTGTGCAACCTCTGTAGGGTCCAGGTATGGCCTCATGCTACCAGTAGTGACACTGACCCTAGCCAAATTCAGTGAAAAACTGTCAGAAAATATGAGTAGGGGAAAAAATATCAGTGGCCTCCACCTGTAAAACCATTCCTTTTTTGGGGGTCGTCTCATTGTTGCCCATCTAGTGCACCTGTTGTTCATTTAATTAACACCAAAGCAGCTTAAACTGATGAACAACCCCCTCTGCTACTTACCTGACCAGATCAATATCCTAGGAGTGTAACTGACATGATGCTAGACTCTGATTAAAACATGTTCCGTTCATTTTTTTTAGTGGTGTACAGTCTGCAGTTCCATGGAAGAGATTTTTTTACTGATCAGCCCCAGGACTTTACCAACGGGACCTGGCATGTTCCTATAAAGTACATTGAGACAAAACCAGATCGGTAAAAAACAAACGTATATACATGCTTAACCCCGGTGATGTTTGTTGTTCCCAGGGCTGGGCTTTCATGGTTTTATATGTTACTGTATAATCTTACTTATATTACGGTCTGCAGTTCCATGGAAGGTCTCTTCTACTGACCAGACCGGTAAAAACAAAACACCCTTGGAGGTGTCTGGGAAGCCACCCAATGATATTGTGCAAGGTCAGGTTTATACGAGGCTAAAAACTGGCACGTGTTCCAATAAACCTTCCTAACCACACGTCTACCATCAGCTGATTCCTGATACAACCATCTCCACCTTGTATATGTGAGCTACACTCCTCTTCAGAAGTCTTACTGCTGCTTTTTGTGTTTGCAGATTTACACGTTGGGAATTAGACGATGACCTATCTTCGTTTCCAATGGCGGGCAATGAGGTGAATGACTTTCTATTCATTTTCAATAGTGTGATACCAAATCATTCAATACAAATGATGCAGAAAAACAAAAATGGTGTTACCAGCGCCACGGGTGGACACATAGATGTTCCCAGCACCATGCTTAGTATGTGCTCCCCACTA
The DNA here is from genome assembly GCF_062004578.1 of Staurois parvus. NCBI lineage: Eukaryota > Metazoa > Chordata > Amphibia > Anura > Ranidae > Staurois > Staurois parvus. The sequence continues at coordinate 548,872 of NW_028318407.1, read as the reverse complement.
AGCGCACGCCGAGAATTGGTGACGAAAATGTGATAGCGGTGTTAGGGAAAAGCAATAGGCCTCTACACTAACAAATGTTAAAACATAACACAACATTAGTGCCAACAATATACTAACTAAAACCCGCAAATAAAATATCATCTTAAAACTGTCCCAACATGGTACTGTGCTCCAACAATGTCCATAAATCATACATGGTGCTCAACTGAGGCCCTGTGCTCCAACAATGTCCATAAATCATACATGGTGCTCAACTGAGGCCCTGTGCTTCAACAATGTCCATAAATCTTATGTGGTGCTCTACTGAGGCTCTGTGCTCCAACAATGTCCATACATCATACGTGGTGCTCTATTAAGGCTCTGTGCTCCAACAATGTCCATAAATCATACATGGTGCTCAACTGAGGCCCTGTGCTCCAACAATGTCCATAAATCATACATGGTGCTCAACTGAGGCCCTGTGCTCCAGCAATGTCCATAAATCATACATGGTGCTCAACTGAGGCTCTGTGCTCCAACAATGTCCATATATCATACGTGGTGCTCTATTGAGGCTCTGTGCTCCAACAATGTCCATAAATCATACATGGTGCTCAACTGAGGCTCTATGCTCCAACAATGTCCATAAATCATACATGGTGCTCAACTGAGGCTCTGTGCTCCAACAATGTCCATGAATCATACGTGGTGCTCTACTGAGGCTCTGTGCTCCAACAATGTCCATAAATCATACGTGGTTCTCTACTGAGGCTCTGTGCTCCAACAATGTCCATGAATCATACGTGGTGCTCTACTGAGGCTCTGTGCTCCAACAATGTCCATAAATCATACGTGGTGCTCAACTGAGGCTCTGTGCTCCAACAATGTCCATAAATCATACGTGGTGCTCAACTGAGGCTCTGTGCTCCAACAATGTCCATAAATCATACGTGCTGCTCTACTGAGGCTCTGTGCTCCAACAATGTCCATAAATCTTATGTGGTGCTCTACTGAGGCTCTGTGCTCCAACAATGTCCATAAATCTTATGTGGTGCTCTACTGAGGCTCTGTGCTCCAACAATGTCCATAAATCTTATGTGGTGCTCTACTGAGGCTCTGTGCTCCAACAATGTCCATAAATCATACGTGCTGCTCTTCTGAGGCTCTGTGCTCCAACAATGTCCATAAATCATACGTGCTACTCTACTGAGGCTCTGTGCTCCAACAATGTCCATAAATCATACGTGGGGCTCTACTGAGGCTCTGTGCTCCAACAATGTCCATAAATCATACGTGGTTCTCTACTGAGGCTCTGTGCTCCAACAATGTCCATGAATCATACGTGGTGCTCTACTGAGGCTCTGTGCTCCAACAATGTCCATAAATCATACGTGGTGCTCAACTGAGGCTCTGTGCTCCAACAATGTCCATAAATCATACGTGCTGCTCTACTGAGGCTCTGTGCTCCAACAATGTCCATAAATCATACATGGTGCTCTACTGAGGCTCTGTGCTCCAACAATGTCCATAAATCATACGTGCTGCTCTACTGAGGCTCTGTGCTCCAACAATGTCCATAAATCTTATGTGGTGCTCTACTGAGGCTCTGTGCTCCAACAATGTCCATAAATCTTATGTGGTGCTCTACTGAGGCTCTGTGCTCCAACAATGTCCATAAATCTTATGTGGTGCTCTACTGAGGCTCTGTGCTCCAACAATGTCCATAAATCATACGTGCTGCTCTACTGAGGCTCTGTGCTCCAACAATGTCCATAAATCATACGTGCTGCTCTACTGAGGCTCTGTGCTCCAACAATGTCCATAAATCATACGTGGGGCTCTACTGAGGCTCTGTGCTCCAACAATGTCCATAAATCATACGTGGTTCTCTACTGAGGCTCTGTGCTCCAACAATGTCCATAAATCATACGTGGGGCTCTACTGAGGCTCTGTGCTCCAATAATGTCCATAAATCATACGTGGTGCTCTACTGAGGCTCTGTGCTCCAACAATGTCCATAAATCATATGTGGTGCTCTACTGAGGCTCTGTGCTCCAACAATGTCCATAAATCGTATGTGGTGCTCTACTGCGGCTCTGTGCTCCAACAATGTCCATAAATCATATGTGGTGCTCTACTGAGGCTCTGTGCTCCAACAATGTCCATAAATCGTATGTGGTGCTCTACTGAGGCTCTGTGCTCCAACAATGTCCATGAATCATACGTGGTGCTCTACTGAGGCTCTGTGCTCCAACAATGTCCATAAATCATACATGGTGCTCTACTGAAGCTCTGTGCTCCAACAATGTCCATAAATCGTATGTGGTGCTCCAAGCCCACTCAGTGCTCTACTGAGGCTTTGTGCTCCAGTGAAAAGACACTACAAGCAAGGTGGTAGTGCCACGTACCCCCTGTAGGTGAAGATTCAACAGAGGCTAATGACCCTGAAAAAGTCATAAGTCAAAAAGCTCTTTATAAACTTTGGAATTCCAACATTCTTATGCCAAACCAGGACCAGGACTCTCCACATCAGAGTTGTCAACATCAGTGCATCTCAGATAGAGAAACCCCAGAACACATCTTATTGTGCTCCCCATTTATTAAAAGTAGCCAACAGACAAAACACAGATAAAAACTCCCCTCTTTGTTCCCACTCCCGGAACCCAGTGTCTCCAGCGATATAATGTATAGAGCAGGGGTGTCAAACTCAATATCATGGAGGGCCGCATCAGCATTATGGTTGCCGTCAAAGGGCCGGTTGTATCTGTAAGGCACCCCACCCCTCCTTACATCACAGTGCACCCCCTTACCTTGTGCTGCTGCAGGGAAGAAGCTGGAGGTGGAGCTGCGAAGCACAAAGTGCAGGGTCTGGAGGAGGACCAAAGGAGGGTTGGAGTCAGCTGCTGGAGTCTACAGGGGTGGTGGAGACAAGGGGGTGCTGCGGCTGCACAGAGATGTGCAGGTTCTGTAGGAAGAGTTCCGTCCTCCTCTCTGCTGCAAATTGCTGAGACCAGGGGTGGGGAGGATGCAGAGATGAGCCTGTGGGTGCATGGAGAAGTGCAGGATCTGGTGGAGGAGGTCTGTCCTCCTCTCTGCTGCAAATTGCTGAGACTGGGGGGTGTTGCAGGGATGAGCCTGTGGCTGTATGGAGAAGTGCAGGATCTGGTGGAGGAGTTCTGTCCTCCTCTCTTCTACCAATTGCTGAGACCAGGGGTGGGGGGTTGCAGAGATGAGCTTGTGGCTGTATGGAGAAGTGCAGGATCTGGTGGAGGAGGTCTGTCCTCCTCTCTGTTGCCAATTGCTGAGACTGGGGGATGTTGCAGGGATGAGCCTGTGGCTGCATGGAGAAGTGCAGGATCTGGCAGTGGAGTTCTGTCCTACTCTCTTCTGCCAATTGCTGAGACCAGGGGTAGGGGGTGGGGGGTTGCATATATGAGCCTGTGGCTGCATTGAGAAGTGCAGGATCTGTATGTGGAGTTCTGTCCTCCTTTCTGCTGCCAATTGCTGAGACCAGGGGTAGGGGGTGGGGGGTTGCATATATGAGCCTGTGGCTGCATTGAGAAGTGCAGGATCTGTATGTGGAGTTCTGTCCTCCTTTCTGCTGCCAGTTGCTGAGACCAGTGGTGGGGGGGGGGTTGCAGAGATGAGCCTGTGGCTGAATGAAGAAGTGCAGGATCTGGCGAAGGAGTTATGTCCTCTTCTCTTTTGCTGACTGCTGAGACAAGGGGGTGCAACAGCTGCAGGAGAGATCTGAGTGCCACATGAAATGGCCTGGAGGGCCAGATTTGGCCCTAGGGCCCTGTGTTTGACACCTGTAGTATAGAGCCTCCCCTGTTCAGGTACCTGGAACCAGCGTGCACTCCACTGCCAGGAACTGATGTCACTGGAAGTCTGGAAGTGCTGTTGATCTCCTTAGACCTGCCTCAACGCGTTTCACCCTAGGAAGGGTGTCTTCAGGAAGCTGGGAGGATGCCATGCTGACTTCAGTATATACACCTAGACCCAATTAACCCCAATGTTACCCAGTCTCTAGCTGTCAAGATGTACACTATGGTATAGACATGAAGGCAGAATTTCATGCAAAAAAATAGCTCCCCCCCCCCTAAACATTCATACCAGCCCCTAATCCAAGCATGCAGCCTGGCTGTCCAGGAGTCCATACAGGTCACATGGCCTCAACATGGGCCCCCTGGTAAAGTACCTTGTCCCCATGTTGAAGAGGAGAAAGGCCCGCTGGGCCAGGGTTGTGGGGGGACCTGTAGGCAGAATGCTTACTGGAACCTGGAAATCCCCTTACAAATGAAGGGGGCCCCAGATACCAGCCCCCTTCAGTGTGTGGTTGAGTGAGGGGTGCATAGTACCTCTATTCATACACAAAACCAAAGTAACCTAGAAAATAAGACCCCCAAGTGTTTGACTATTCCTTCATGAAAAAAATAAAAATTCCCCCAAATATCTATTGTAAATAATGATGTCCATTACCTTACCACCTGACCAAAAGGAAAACATGGCAACCTGGCACACATTGTACCAATCCCAACAGTACTCCGAGTGGAATGATGGCTCCCTGAGCTGTCATTAGCTATGTAAGGGAAGGGCGGTGAGAGCGGTGAGAGAGGTGAGAGGAGTGAGAGCGGTGAGAGGGGTGAGAGCGGTGAGAGAGGTGAGAGCGGTGAGAGCGGTGAGAGCGGTGAGAGTGATGAGAGCGGTGAGAGCGGTGAGAGGGGTGAGAGGGGTGAGAGCGGTGAGAGAGGTGAGAGCGGTGAGAGCGGTGAGAGAGGTGAGAGCGGTGAGAGGGGTGAGAGGGGTGAGAGCGGTGAGAGAGGTGAGAGCGGTGAGAGGGGTGAGAGGGGTGAGAGCGGTGAGAGAGGTGAGAGCGGTGAGAGCGATGAGAGCGGTGAGAGCGGTGAGAGAGGTGAGAGCGATGAGAGAGGTGAGAGTGATGAGAGCGGTGAGAGCGGTGAGAGCGATGAGAGCGGTGAGAGCGGTGAGAGAGGTGAGAGCGATGAGAGCAGTGAGAGCGGTGAGAGCGATGAGAGCGATGAGAGCGGTGAGAGCGGTGAGAGAGGTGAGAGCGGTGAGAGAGGTGAGAGCGATGAGAGCGGTGAGAGCGGTGAGAGAGGTGAGAGCGGTGAGAGCGGTGAGAGAGGTGAGAGCGATGAGAGAGGTGAGAGCGGTGACATCATCGACCAAATATGGTAGTACCATGATACCAGGTAAAAAAAAAAAAAATCCCTGATTCCCCCTCCCCCCCTTCCCAGTATAGTACAGTGTCACTATGGTGATGAAAGAATGCAAAAAATAGTCAGTATCCTTGACCATCGCCACACCGGTCATGTGATGACTCTGCACTGCTCTGGTGACAGGATGTAAAAAAAGAAAAATGTGAAAAAAACAGTTTTTATATAATTTCTTAATTTTCAAAAAAAAATTGTAAAAAAAAATTACAACTTCAAATAACCCAACACTAAATACATAGGGGTATCAAGAAGGGGTCATCTGGGGGGATTTGTCCTGTCCTGACATTTGGGGGGGATTTGTCCTGTCCTGACATTTGGGGGGATTTGTCCTGTCCTGACATTTGGGGGGGATTTGTCCTGTCCTGACATTTGGGGGGATTTGTCCTGTCCTGACATTTGGGGGATTTGTACCATCCTGACATTTGGGGGGATTTGTACCATCCTGACATTTGGGGGGATTTGTACCATCCTGACACTTGGGGGGATTTGTACCGTCCTGACATTTGGGGGGATTTGTACTGTCCTGACATTTGGGGGGATTTATACCGTCCTGACATTTGGGGGGATTTGTACTGTCCTGACATTTGGGGGGATTTGTACCATCCTGACATTTGGGGGGATTTATACCATCCTGACATTTGGGGGGATTTGTACCATCCTGACATTTGGGGGGATTTGTACCGTCCTGACATTTGGGGGGATTTGTACTGTCCTGACATTTGGGGGGATTTGTACCATCCTGACATTTGGGGGGGATTTGTACCATCCTGACATTTGGGGGGATTTGTACCATCCTGACATTTGGGGGATTTGTACTGTCCTGACATTGGGGGGGATTTGTACCGTCCTGACATTTGGGGGGATTTGTACCGTCCTGACATTTGGGGGATTTGTACTCTCCTGACATTTGGGGGGATTGTACTGTCCTGACATTTGGGGGATTTGTACCGTCCTGACATTTGGGGGGATTGTACTGTCCTGACAAAGCCCTTTTGATAACGCCCTGTGGGTGGGGCGAAACGCGTTGACGCACTTCCGGTTGCCTGTTCCGTCGTCTGACGTCATTTCCGGTGAGTGGAGCGCACGCCGAGCGGTGCGTTCCAAGGGGCCATCTTAGCTTAGCAGATGAGTCTGTAGCTGAGGTCTGCCATCCTGCTGCACACGAGGCTGTGGGGTCTCTTAAAAAGTCGGTGTACTTGAAAAGTGGATCTTTTTGGAAGAAAATTATTGTTGTTTTGAATAAAATGCGGGTTATATCCCGCAAAAGAATGTGAGTGGTCTGGAGAGATTACTTTGAGGAGAAATTACTACGGTATCACGCTATGGTCTTTTCTTCTTCCTGATTTTCCTTGGGGGATTCGGTGAGAGGAGTAAGCAGAAGAGGTACCCAGACATAAGAAGAAACAGCATTTGGAGGTCTCACAAAAAGTAAAGGGGGTCCAGGAGCCCTTAATATTCCTGAAAGGCGTGTGACTCACTACTATCTGGTGAGTGCGGTTAATGTTGATTTCTGCACTGGTGGATGGTGAAGGGATCATAAACACGGAAGAATCCAATGAAAATTATAATTTATTTGATTTTTTTGTCACGGGACTGTTAAATATATAATTTTTGGGATCTTTTGGTTTTTTTTGGGATTTTTTGGTTTTTTTGTCACTTGATTTTTAGTCACTGGACTTATGAATTTAATATTTTTATATTAACTTATTTATATATAATTTATTTTTATATTTTTATTAACACAAAAGTGGTTTTCTAAGTTGAGTAATGCAATTGATTATGTGGGTTTGCGCTGGTTTTTATTGATAAAGTAGCGCAGTGCTGAATATAAAACCAAAAAAATGGCCTGTTCATGAAGGGGGTAAAACCTTCCAGAGGTCAAGTGGTTATACAACTTTACAGCTCATCATTAGGGAGCTTCATCCAGTCCTAGATGATGGCCAACAAATGATTCCTCTACCTGGGAGGGGTGTGCTGGATACCGGGACTTTACTGACATTGAGGGACGGATGGGACCAGCAGAATATCCAGCAGCACAGGTCTATTAACCCCTTCCATACCGGGCACTTTTACCCCCTTCCTGCCCAGGCCAATTTTCAGGTTTCAGCGCTCTCACACTTTGAATGACAATTGCGCGGTCATGCAACACTGTAACTAAACTAACATTTTATCATTTTCTTCACACAACTAGAGCTTTCTTTTGGTGGCATTTAATCACCACTATTTAGTTCACAAACTATGGAAGATATCTGAAAATTGATCAATCCTGAAGAACCGACGACCAATCTAATTTCTTGAAGCCCAAAAATGTCAGGACAGTACAGATATCCCCCAAATATCAGGACAGTACAGATATCCCCCAAATGTCAGGACAGTACAGATATCCCCCAAATGTCAGGACGGTACAGATATCCCCCCAATGTCAGGACGGTACAGATATCCCCCAAATGTCAGGACGGTACAGACATCCCCCAAATGTCAGGACGGTACAGATATCCCCCAAATGTCAGGACGGTACAGATATCCCCCAAATGTCAGGACAGTACAGATATCCCCCAAATGTCAGGACAGTACAGATATCCCCCAAATGTCAGGACGGTACAGATATCCCCCCAATGTCAGGACGGTACAGATATCCCCCAAATGTCAGGACGGTACAGACATCCCCCAAATGTCAGGACGGTACAGATATCCCCCAAATGTCAGGACGGTACAGATATCCCCCAAATGTCAGGACAGTACAGATATCCCCCAAATGTCAGGACAGTACAGATATCCCCCAAATGTCAGGACGGTACAGATATCCCCCAAATGTCAGGACGGTACAGATATCCCCCAAATGTCAGGACAGTACAGATATCCCTCAAATGTCAGGACGGTACAGATATCCCCCAAATGTCAGGACGGTACAGATATCCCCCAAATGTCAGAACAGTACAGATATCCCCCAAATGTCAGGACAGTACAGATATCCCCCAAATGTCAGGACGGTACAGATATCCCCCAAATGTCAGGACGGTACAGATATCCCCTAAATGTCAGGACGGTACAGATATCCCCCAAATGTCAGCACAGTACATATATCCCCCAAATGTCAGGACAGTACAAATCCCCCCCAGATGTAAACGGATGAAAAATGGACAAAAAAACAATGCAGACGGATGAAAAACAGATGTAAACTCATTCTTTTTTTTTTCTTTGAAAAAATGTGACTGAACTGAAGAAAAAAAACGGAACGCCCGTTTGGAAGGAACCTTTACAGCTATAAAAGTCCTCTATAGCTCCGGGTTTTTATTTCCAGCCAGAAAACGCTGATTCCAGTCTCTGTGTGTATGGACACCGAGGAGAACATGCTGGGGGGTTTACTGGCTGGAGAAAAAAATCATCAAAAGCCAAAAACAGCCGCTGTAACAACATCCCGTGTGCATGAGGACTCAGACATGTGTAGTAGCGGTGTAGAAGCAGTGTAGTAGCGGTGTAGTATTGGTCTCTTCTAGGGGGATCCCATGGGTATCCATACCTGGAATTCTTCATTAAAAACATTTCCAGGAAGTATATAAAATACAGTCCAGTTTTCACTTCCCGTGAGCTCCAATGGAAGCACCAAGAACTTCTTCCTTTTTGTAGAACCTACAAGTCCCATCAATCACCATGTCATGGAGGTGAACAATGGTGAACATATCGGTGGTCCAGCCGGGGTGACAACCACAGATACATTGGAGAAGTGAGTGTAGCCACCCAGAGGCAGAAATGTCATTGATGATGAGGTGCTCCCAAAGGGTTAATCAGGTGGGAAGGGATCCTGACTTAGAAATGCTCCTCATTAGGACCAGCAAGTCCATCAGCTGCTTGATAAGGAAAGTCCCTCCCGGTCACATTTAGTTTCCATCCTGACGGTTCTGAACTCGAGCAACAGAGGTAGGAGTCTGCAACAGAGTGTGTTCTGATTGTTGCTGTGTGTAGAGATTCCCCCCCCGTCTTAGTATGGGGGTCTAGGAGATGGGGCACCACCTCAGTACTGGGGTCTAGGAGAGAGGGGTGGGGGCACCACCTCGGTACCGGGGTTGAGGAGAGGGGGCACCACCTCAGTACGGGGGTTGAGGAGAGGGGGCACCACCTCAGTACGGGGGTTGAGGAGAGGGGGCACCACCTCAGTACGGGGGTTGAGGAGAGGGGGCTCCACCTCAGTATGGGGGTCTAGGAGAGAGGGGTGGGGGCACCACCTCAGTGTGGGGGATTTAGGAGAGGGGGCACCACCTCCGTACTGGGGTCTAGGAGAGAGTGGTGGGGGCACCACCTCAGTACTGGGGGTGAAGGAAGGGTAGGGGCACCACCTCAGTACTGGGGTCTAGGAGACATCTGAGGGGGTCTGTACAGCAGGAGCCCCACCATTCCATCATAGAAATGAGGAGGTGGAATGAATCCTGCATGGAGGGCTGAGGGTTTGGTGGTGGGATGTGTGTAGATCCTTCATCCCGGGTGAGGATTGGTGTTCCCAGGGTTGGGATTTTCAGGTTTTATTGGTTCCTGTAGGATCTCAGGCCCGGCTCACACCTATGTGTCTTGTAGAACCACCCTACAGTCCATTCTACATGGCTTCCTATGGATCTGGTTCATATCAGTGTGTTTTGAGCCGCTGCATTTTTGGGAAGGGTCATGGAATTTCTTCCCCCAGCAGATCGTGTTTTGTAGGTAATAGACTTCAATGGCACCGCACCAAAAACACAAGTGTGGCAACTGATGCATTTTGCTTTTTTTTTGGGGGGGGGGGGGGGGCGCTAATAGAAAAGTACGAGAGTTCTGTTCATACTGTGCTACTTTGATATGACTTTACACTCTCTGGCACTCAAGTCGCATCAAAGTAGCTCAGGAACTTTTGTGTCCAAAGTCATTTTCTTGGCTGATTAGAATGCGTGCCTGTTCTGTTCCTGTGGGCTGCACTCACATTTGAGCGCTTTGTAGCCTTATGCTCCACAAAACAAAAAAAAAAGAAAAAAAACAAATCAATGGTCGCATGAGCAGGCACCATAGAGAACAATTTACTTTTTAATTTTTTCCCTTTTTTTTTTTTTTTAATGGGGCTTCGAGCTTCACGCTGCACGACACTCCAGTGTGAATGCAGCATTAGTGTTACTTTGATGCTATTTGAGTGCCAGAGAGTCGCATCGAAGTCGCACTACATGAACAGAACGCTCATACTGTCTAATTAGCCTAAAAATTTGGACTTTGGCCACAAAAAGGTTCCTGCACTTCGATGCGACGTTCATGCTACTTGAGTGTCGGAGTGTAAAGTTGCACTACATGAACAGAACGCTCATACTTTCCTATTGGCCAAAAACTCCCATCATGCAAAGGAAAAACGCATCGACTGAGACCTGCATAGATGTGACCCTAGCCTTCATTCTGTTGTGGTCTGCAGTTCCATGGGAGGTCTTTCACTGATGAGGCCCTACCAATGGGACCTGACATGTTCCAATCAGGTGCATCGAAGTAGAACCAGGAACCCCACTGGATGTGAGGATGTAGAAGCCACCCAATGGTATGATGTGAGGTCCGGAGGCTGGAGGCTCCCATACCTCCCAGTAGACCTTCCCACCCACACTTCTACCATCGGCTGATTTCTGCTCCAACCATCTCCATCTTGTGTATCTGAGATGAATTCCTCACACGTCTTACTGCTGCATTTTGTTTGATCAGATTTGCACATTGGGAGATCAGCGGCGACCGATTTTCGTCTCCAATGGCGGGCAACGAGGTGAGCGACTTTATCATTTCATCCAAACGGCCCAACAAGCTGAGCGAAGAGCTCATAGCAGCCAATCAGATTGCATCCAGCACTGGTCTGGGGTCTTCAAAAAAAGAACCTCGTGCTGGTTTGGCTGAGTTGAGTTAATGTGAAATCCTCTATCAGAATCCTGAGAGCCAGAAAATCCAGAATTGTCCATGGAGCCCACGTGGAAGGAAATACAGTTTTTAAAAATATTCTTCCCAAATATATTGACGTATATTTGAAATATTACAATTTTGGCCGTATTCAATATATTAAAAAATAAATATATAATGCATGTTGAAATTTTTTTTTTTTTTAAATATATTACAAAATATATGAATTTTTTTTTTTTTTAACATTTTTACATATATTTGTAAATGCATTCCAAAAATGCAGATTAAATGTATTTTTAAAAATATTTTGTAATCTATAAAAAACGCATTTATACATAGTGTGTACATAAAAAAAAAAAAAAAAAAAAATATATATATAAAATTGTTATCCTTTTCTTGTATATTACAGAATATGAGAAATATTTTTAAAATACATTTAATCTACTTTTTTTTTTTTTTTTGGAATGCATTTACAAATATATGTTTAATTGACTTTTTTATGTTAAAAATCTGAAGAATGTATTAAATATAATAATTTTAAAAATATATTTTGTAATGTATAAAAACACATTTCCACATAGTGTGTGATTTTATATAAAATTTGTATTTTTTTTTTTAAATAATACGGCCAAAACTGTAGTAGTTCCAATGTCATTATATTTGGGAATAATATTTTTAAAATCTGTATCTTCTATGTGGGAAGCTTCATTACAAACCTTTTAAAAAAAAAAAAAAAAAAAAAAAAAAAAAACAGAATGGGGCTTCCCCCCAAAACCCATATCAGGTCCTTTTTTTTTTTTTTTTTTTTTTTTTTTTTTTTACACAATCCCTGCTCCTTTGTTTCTAATCACCTGTCATTGGGGAATCTCCAGGCAATGAGCAGGGGCGAGTTGTTAGAATGCAGCAGCTGCTGGCTCCCCAACAACCTCCACCAAACCCTGCCGTGTGCATTTATGGGGCCAAAATCCTGCTGTAGCAACACAAATACCTCTCCCAAAAAGTGCAATCATGAAGGTTTATTTATAGAATAGAGGATTGCTGTCCACTTTTATAACCAACTGAGCCACGTTCTGATTGGCTGCTGAGGTTTGCGTTCACCACCGCGCTATAGCCAAAGGATGACTACAGTGATGCTCATCCAGTTCTGGGACAACATCCATGGACATCCTCATCCTCCCAGAAGTGCAACTCCTAGACACCCCCCCGGGGCATGCATTGGGCACGCTGTGACTGCTGTATGATTACAGATCAGAAAAAAGGGCCAATTACAGCAGCCCTTTACCATGTGATCATGCGACCAATCACAGCTGATCACATGTAAACAGACTTGTTGGCTATTGGCTGTCCTTTGTTCACACGCTGTGTCTGTGGGAGGAAAGTCCGCCAAGCCAGGCAAGGCTGTCAGTACATAGTTTACACTGATAATTGGGGTGCTGATCATTGGTACACCGATCAATACCGCCTCATCAGTGCAGTCCCAATAGTGCCACCTCATCAGTGCTCATCAATAGATGATGGGATTTTTTTATTTTCACTAGTAATGGTGGTGATCAGCGACTTATAGCAGGACTGCGGAGGACATTCTGACACTGGGGGGGGGGAAACTGACTTGGTGTCACTGACATCCCCAGTGACACCAATACAGTGATCAGTGCTAATAAAAAGCACCGACACCGTACTGGCACTGGGCAGGAAGGGGTTAACATTGGGGCCATCAAAGGGTCAAACATAACCTAGAAATGGAGATGCCCAAACATTTGAGGAGTCCTTTACTAAAAAAAAAAAATCCTTTAGGAACCGGTGATGAGGGGAAGCTGTCTGTATAGAAGTGGTTGAAATACGGCATCGGTATAGGATACTTGGCTCCTGCAGGACAGGGGCCCCAAAACACAAGGATTCAGGGGTTTGTCTGAATGTCCAAACAGCCAAAGTTTGGTCCAAGCACGGTGCGGTCCATGTGTTTCTGTGCACATTAGAGGGATTGTAGATCCTATAGAGATGTCCACAATCCTCATCAACCCATCCCTGCCAACGTGGGGCGGTCTTTCCCGTTCCTCCTCCCCCTGATACCCTGTGAGGTGTTGTATTGCTGCTGCTTTGTTAGTTTTTGTCTACTTTTATAGTACCTTTGTATTGCCGCCTTTTGTATGTATCTCTACAGTGTTCTGATTCATTGCTTGTCCCTGCGTGGGCTGGACCATCGCCTGTTTATTACTTGTCACATCAAATACACATGATTGAAATAGAGAGATACAATGTTACTTTGTATCTCTCCGTCTCCCGTCTGATCGATGTTTATAAACAATGTTACTTTGTATCTCTCCGTCTCCCATCTGTTCAATGTTTATAAACAATGTTACTTTGTATCCCTATCTCCCGTATGATCAATGTTTATAAACAATGTTACTATGTATCCCTCTCTCTCCCGTCTAATCCATGTTTTATAAACAATGTTACTTTGTATCTCTCCGTCTCCCGTCTGATCCATGTTTTATAAATAATGTTACTTTGTATCTCTCCATCTCCCGTCTGATCGATGTTTATAAACAATGTTACTTTGTATCTCTCTACCTCCCGTCTGATCCATGTTTTATAAATAATGTTACTTTGTATCTCTCTACCTCCCGTCTGATCGATGTTTATAAACAATGTTACTTTGTATCTCTCTACCTCCCGTCTGATCGATGTTTATAAACAATGTTACTTTGTATCTCTCTACCTCCCGTCTGATCGATGTTTATAAACAATGTTACTTTGTATCTCTCTACCTCCCGTCTGATCCATGTTTTATAAACAATGTTACTTTGTATCTCTCTACCTCCCGTCTGATCCATGTTTATAAACAATGTTACTTTGTATCTCTCTACCTCCCGTCTGATCCATGTTTTATAAACAATGTTACTTTGTATCTCTCTACCTCCCCGTCTGATCGATGTTTATAAACAATGTTACTTTGTAGCTCCCCCCCCCCCCCCCCCCCCAAGGATCAGAAGAAAGGAAGAAGCCCTCCAGAGTACAGAATCACGGCCTATTTATTAAGTGTTAAATACTCAAAGCTGTAGTTAAAAGGCCTTGAAAATGATTGTATGCCACTTTGCTAATTTCAGCGGGCATGATGACGTCAACTAACTTTAGCTCTTTCCAAAACATTTTGTAACATTTGACACTGTCAGGGGCCGGGGGGAGTTTTGTTTGCCTTCATGATTATTCTGGGTTCCTTTCCGTGAACGTACTGCTGGCTATTTTGTCATTCCCAATAATTTGTGGAGATAAAAGGAGTGGAACAAAAGCTGCCATACATGAGCCTTAAACTGTGAAATGTCCTTCAGGGTCACAAGAACTCTAGATTTATTTCTGAAAACGTGTGTTTGTTTGTTGAGGTTTGCATCACCAGATTGCTTCTGAACCTCAATGTGCCTTTTTTTTTTTTTGTGTGTTCTCACAGGAAAATATCGACCTTGTAGACGGGTAAGTACAGTCATGGCGACTGATTTGTGTCTTCATACAGTGTGTGGCTTGTATTTGCTGTCCCTTTTGTAGACCTATATAGTTAGAACCTCCACAGTCGGGGGGTGTTGGCCACACAGGTCTGTCATCCCGCAACTCAAAAAAAAAATCTCCGATTATTTGCAGAATGTAATCAGATCCAGAAATCATTATTTATCCCTCCAACCCGGAGATGATCTTCTTTATATATAGTATTTTGGGTGATTGAAAAGCTATTTGCAAAAAAAATCACAACCCACCAAAATCCATAAATCACAATTGGCGGAAAAAAGTTTAAATCCCAAAAAGATTGGGATGTGTTTTTAGAAAGGGCTTGTAGAAATGAAGGATCTGATGGAGAGCAGCTTCACAACTTATGGAGAAGACAAACGGGAATGTATATGATCAGTGTAACCCCTGTACTAGTGGCACTGGGCAGGAAGGGGTTAACATGAGGGGGAAATCAAAGGGCTAACTGTGTGCTGGGAGGTTTTTTTTTTTTTTTTTTAACTATGGGGTGGGGGTCTGTGTGCTTCACTGTACTCACACTGTGCACAGCCATCCAGAGCAGTGTGCCCAAGCTGACAGGGAGGACTGTTAGTAGACAATACTGTCCTCCCTGTTGGAGATCCTCTGAAACCACCAGGCAATGGTGCGTAATTACCAGCCGGGACCCGGTGACTGACAACCGCGGCCACGAGCACCCCCTACCCGGAAATGTAAAATCGTGTGTGTACAGGATTTATGTAGCGCCAACAGTTTGCTCAGCACTTTACAATATAAAGGGAGACAATACAGCAACAATACAAGATATTTAGGAGGGCCTGATCCTGGGAGCTTACAATCTAAGATAGGTAATGATTTTGCACACCTGTGCCTCCCTGTAGTAATATTTCTGCTATACGGCGGTCGGGAAGTGGTTAACAAACATGACTTGTAATGGTTTTGCACAGAGCAGGTCCCCCACCAGTGTTCCTGGTCCCCCTCTTTGAGTATCCCAAGAGCAACCAGCTTGCTATGGAAGCACCCAAGGAGGCTCGCTCCCGAGCCACTGCTCTGTCCATTCACACACAGTTGTGGCTCAGTCATGCCCCCTCTCTCCCCATTGGCTCACTGACTGTGACTGACAGGAGCGGGAACCAAAGGCTCCTGTGCACATCGCTGGATCATGATGGGGCTCAGGTAAGGATTTTTTTGGGGGGGGGGGGGGCTGCTGAAGGGTTTTACGCTCATAAACAGAATAAAAGAGTAGAAACCCCTGGAGCCTTTACAGGGACTATAATTGTAATGTGATTACCAATATACCCTTTATATAGCTAAATAGCCGGGTGCTGCACCAGGGCATTGTGCGTTATCGCATATTTGGGTGGGGATATCCATATGCCCGCCCCATGCCTAAGAGGTGGGGGTTCCCTGTGACATCATTGGTTCCGGGGATGCTGCGGGTACAATCACTGATGGCAGGAAGCTGTCATATAGAAGCAGATGAAATGCCTCTTCTATAAAATGTTGTCACAAGATGCGGGACTTCGGACAACTCCAGATGTGTAAAATGGATTTTTATTAACTCCGCCGTTGCGCCTGTGCGCCCCCCGCCTGACGCTCCACCGTTGCGCCTGTGCGCCCCCCGCCTGACGCTCCACCGTTGCGCCTGTGCGCCCCCCGCCTGACGCTCCACCGTTGCGCCTGTGCGCCCCCCGCCTGACGCTCCACCGTTGCGCCTGTGCGCCCCCCGCCTGACGCTCCACCGTTGCGCCTGTGCGCCCCCCGCCTGACGCTCCACCGTTGCGCCTGTGCGCCCCCCGCCTGACGCTCCACCGTTGCGCCTGTGCGCCCCCCGCCTGACGCTCCGCCGTTGCGCCTGTGCGCCCCCCGCCTGACGCTCCGCCGTTGCGCCTGTGCGCCCCCCGCCTGACGCTCCGCCGTTGCGCCTGTGCGCCCCCCGCCTGACGCTCCGCCGTTGCGCCTGTGCGCCCCCCGCCTGACGCTCCGCCGTTGCGCCTGTGCGCCCCCCGCCTGACGCTCCGCCGTTGCGCCTGTGCGCCCCCCGCCTGACGCTCCGCCGTTGCGCCTGTGCGCCCCCCGCCTGACGCTCCGCCGTTGCGCCTGTGCGCCCCCCGCCTGACGCTCCGCCGTTGCGCCTGTGCGCCCCCCCGCCTGACGCTCCGCCGTTGCGCCTGTGCGCCCCCCCGCCTGACGCTCCGCCGTTGCGCCTGTGCGCCCCCCGCCTGACGCTCCGCCGTTGCGCCTGTGCGCCCCCCGCCTGACGCTCCACCGTTGCGCCTGTGCGCCCCCCGCCTGATGCTCCACCGTTGCACCTCTGCGCCACAGACTCTATAGAACATTTACCTTTGCCTAGACTGTTGCCATTGTAAAAGTTGTACCATATAATCCAAATACTCACTCCTGTATAAATGAGAAAGTAGCGTCTATATTCCATGAACCAATCAGATGTAGACAAGCAAAATGTTTTATAGTCCAAAGAACATTGTCAAAACGAGAGACCGACCACCCACTTCCTTCCTTGTGTAGAATAATGTACAGTGTGTGTATGTGTATACACACGCACGCACACAAAAAAGTATTTAGCCCCCACCAATTGTGCAAGTTCTCCCACTTACAAAGATGAGAGAGGCCTGTAATTGGCATCATAGGGAGACCTCAAATGAGAAAACAAATCCAGACAATCTCATTGGCTGATCTGGAAAGAATTTATTTGCAAATTATGGTGGAAAATAAGTATTTGGTCACCTACAAACAAGCAAGATTTCTGGCTCTCACAGACCTGGACCTTCTTCTTTAAGAGGCTCCCCTGTCCTGCACTCATTACCTGTATCAATGGCACCTGTTTGAACTTGTTATCAGTATAAAAGACACCTGTCCACAACCTCAAACAGTCACACTCCAAACTCCACTATGGTGAAGACCAAAGAGCTGTCGAAGGACACCAGAAACAAAATTGTAGACCTGCACCAGGCTGGGAAGACTGAATCTGCGATAGGCAAGCAGCTTGGTGTGAACAAATCAACTGTGGGACCAATAACTAGAAAATGGAAGACATACAAGACCACTGATAATCTCCCTCGATCTGGGGCTCCACGCAAGATCTCACTCCGTGGGGTCAAAATGATCACAAGAACGGTGAGCAAAAATCCCAGGACCACACGGGGGACCTAGTGAATGACCTGCAGAGAGCTGGGACCAACGTAACAAAGGCTACCATCAGTAACACACTACGCCGCCAGGGACTCAGATCCTGCAGTGCCAGACGTGTCCCCCTGCTTAAGCCAGTACATGTCCGGGGCCCGTCTGAAGTTTGCTAGAGAGCATTTGGATGATCCAGAAGAGGATTGGGAGAATGTCATATGGTCAGATGAAACCAAAATAGAACTGTTTGGTAGAAACACAACTCATGTTTGGAGGAGAGAGAATGCTGAGTTGCATCCAAAGAACACCATACCTACTGTGAAGCATGGGGGTGGCAACATCATGCTTTGGAGCTGTTTCTCCGCAAAGGGACCAGGACGACTGATCCATGTACAGGACAGAATGAATGGGGCCATGTATTGTGAGATTTTGAGTACAAACCTCCTTCCATCAGCAAGGGCATTGAAGATGAAACGTGGCTGGGTCTTCCAACATGACAATGATCCCAAACATACCGCCCGGGCAACGGAGTGGCTTCGTAAGAAGCATTTCAAGGTCCTGGAGTGGCCTAGCCAGTCTCCAGATCTCAACCCCATAGAAAACCTTTGGAGGGAGTTGAAAGTCCGTGTTGCCCAGTGACTGCCCCCAAAACATCACTGCTCTAGAGGATCTGCATGGAGGATGGGCCAACATACCAGCAACAGTGTGTGCCAACCTTGTGAAGACTTCCAGGAAATGTCTGACCTCTGTCATTGCCAACAAAGGATATATAACAAAGTATTGAGAGGAACTTTTCATATTCACCAAATACTTATTTTCCACCATAATTTGCAAATCAATTCTTTCCAGATCAGCCAATGTGATTGTCTGGATTTGTTTTCTCATTTTGTCTCTCATAGTTGAGGTCTCCCTATGATGCCAATTACAGGCCTCTCTCATCTTTGTAAGTGGGAGAACTTGTACAATTGGTGGTGACTAAATACTTTTTTGCCCCACTGTATGTGGTCCACTGTTAATAGTCATGCTTGACCCTGTGAGAATCTTCTCAATGTTCAATCTTCACACCACACGAATGTTGGCCTGGATGTTCGTGCATCAAATTCTCACATTTCTTCCATATCTCTTCCTGTCCTGCCCAGTTTTTCCGGTTCATCTGACTTCTCTCTACTTGACTCTGCATCTCTGATTAAATTAGTCTGTAATATGAAATCTTCCACCGGCATACCTGACCCTATTCCCACCCATTTATATAAGTCCTGTTTGTTCTCTATGCCCCTTTTATTCTCAGTATTGTAAATGACTCCCCTTAGCACCAGTTTTGTACCAACAATCCTCAAAACTGCCAATATCACCCCAGTAGCAGAATTCTCACATGGCTCTGGACAAGTTAAACAACTTTTACTCCATATCTAACTTGCCTTTTCTTGCCAAGATCCCCAATCGAGTTGTGAAATCTGTTACATAAAACATGGCTTCAACCCCTTCTTGCCGAGCATATGCGGCCTCTCGGCGGCTGGGCCTTGACGCTGAGTGGCCGCATACTTGTGTACAGTTTATAAACAAATGTGTTCAGAGCATGGCCCTGTGCGCTCCCTGCATGTGTCGGTGTCCCCATATCTCTCCGCTAGCCTTTGAAGGCATGAGATGGGGGGGGGGGGGGGGGATCTCATTCCAGGAAAAACATGGCTCTGTTCACATTTTGCCCTAACCGGAAGTGACAAAATGTCTCTTCCAGTCTCCTAGACCATGAAGATGATTGGAGATGTTCCAGTCTCTGCTCAACTCTATCGCTAAGGGATGCAACCACTGGATAAGATGCCAGGATCTCCAATGGGTTAAAAGAGCCTTGAAAAAAACACTAGAGAGATGGGAAGCCCCCCCCCCCCCTCTTTCTCTCCTAATTACCTGCTAGAATCTATTTTATGGTTTAGAGCATTGCCGACGTTACAAGACCAGGGGAGCACAATGGGGGGGGGGGGGACTGAGGGTGCACATTGGGAGGACCGGGCAGCAGAGAAGGAATAGTAACCTGGACAGGAGGGGTGGCATATACAGGGATTGGTTATGGGAAATGCCGCTGCCAATCCTGTCCAGGTTCTGGGGGTCTGCATGGAAGGGACTTGATCTACCTGGCACCCACCTGTGATCAACAAGTTGCCGACACCACTTTAATGTATAGACTATGCCTCAGTGTATTTTAGGTATGACTTTTAGGGACCAAAATACCTTCACATAAATTCAAGGGAGAAAGGGAAACCTAGCCTAATGGTTAAAAAAAAAATAAAAAAAAAAAATAGTTCTAGCATTGTGGACCCGAGAGGTGCCCGGACAGGTGCAGGGTGACAAACTGCTCTCAAGGACCCTGGAAAGCATGACATGCTTACAATGGCACAGAAATTGCCATGTTATACGGGTGCTCTGGGGTCCTGGCCAACCACAACATTGCCACCAGGAACAGCAGCCTTCTGTATATGATCTACAGCTCCCACCAAATGGATGGTAATTGATGTTCATCTGAAGTCCAAAACAACCAAAGCTCTGTCCAATCCTAGGACTGGACTGAACCATAGGCTCTTCTCTAATATAATGCAGCTGGCTCTGCCAGGTGGCCTTGGCCCTAATGGGAGTTCAATTGGCCACAACTCAAGGAACCTCTAGCAACTTCTGGAGGAACCCTAGGACTGCACAACACCCAGGTTGGGAATGGCTGCTTTAATTGGAACACTTTTTCAAGAGAATTTTTCCCACTTTGGAGAGGTGTGTGGGTCTTTTTGTTTTTTTTTTTTTTTTTTTTTTTTTATTTTCTTTTTTCACTTAACAGATCAGAAGGGGAAACCGTATCCCTCAAGGCAAGGAAGAAAAAAGTAAAGGAGACCCTTTCTTCCCTAGGCATGACTATTAGAGAGGTAAGTCTTTAGTATTTGTAGACTTGGCTTTGTACAAACAGCATTGTAAATTGACAGTGATCTCAAACCAGCATCATCCCTCCAGATCTGCTCCTCTCACCTGTCCATGGACAACCTGGGTGCTGACTCAAAGAAGTCCATCCTGTTCACCATTTGTAAGGAATAGATGAATGAAAACCACACTCCGATCTCCGCTTTTCAAAACTTTCATTCTATTCAACAATCAACACTGTATGTAGGGTAAACTGGATGCTCGGGAGCAATAAAACAGTACGGGTTTATGCTCATGCATGTGCGCACATTGCACTGCTGCTCATACTCCTAGGTGAAAGGGCAATACCAGATGTGCTGTGATGGCTTGGCATGCACACTTGGCACGCAACAGCCTATTTAAATAGATATGCTGCTTGGGGAAGTTGCTGAATGGTGGTTCTGTGTGTCCTGAGAACTGATCCGTTGTATTTGTCTTCCTGTACATGACTTGACTTCTCCCTGAGCTTTGTCTCAACCTTGCTCCTCTGGTTATATTGACCTTGGTCTGTTCATTGGACTTGCCTCTGCTTGCTGCTTCTGTACTGCTTGCCCGGCTGTTACTGACCTTGGATTGCTTCCTGGACTTGCTCTGCCTGCCGATTCGGTCACTTGCTGACTGGCCTGCTACCATCTCTTGCTATTGTGCCAAGCTGCTTCAGCATCCTGTCCTGAGGATTGAAACTTCCAGCTCTACCCACCTAAGGAGTGGACATAGTCAGCCACTCTGGCATTCATGCCACTCCATGCCCTCGTACTCCCTCTGCCTTCAGGAGTGTAAGGCAAGAGAGGCCTCGGCAATGTTCCTGTCTTCACCAGATACCTGATGGTATAGCTGCAACCAGGATGTCTCCATCCAGAAACCAAATGGTATGGGATCCTCCTGCGCTCATGGGAATAACTGACACAATACAGCTGCTGTCACTTTAACTAATACCAATAAGTGCAAGAAATAAACATAAAATTAGTGAAGCGCTTGTATCTCATGAATACAATCATGTGTCTCCATAAAGTATAATAGTAAATCAAAGTGACCACGATATATATTAAAAATATGTGAACTCCCTCTAGTGGATAGAAAAAATAATGTCAACCGAAATGACTATAATGGCTAAATATCACACATTAAGAACCTAAATAAGTAGTGCATAAATCAGATATACTAAACAAAGTATATATACATGAAAACAGAATAATTGGCCACATACAATGGTGTCTAAATCAAACATAACTAATATATGCCATAAGTGAAAAAGACAATATCAAAGGTGAAAAAATATTCCATGCATGTGACTGTGCTTTAAGCTGGAACACACACGTGATCTCCACTTCTAAGTGCAAGTACTCTCCTTCAAATGGCAGCAATGCCTGCTCACCTCCCTTCCTCGACCCACACAGGGCCTCAAAGCAGTTACCACCTCAGTGGTGTATTCCTCTGGCAGACTCCTTAATCCTCCTCCTCTCTTATGCAACTCATAAAAAGACAAGAAAGCCTTCCATAGTGTAGTAAGTTTTTTAATAGGCAAAGTAAAAAGTGACAAAGTAAACCACTCACATGCTCCTTTCCATAAACAAGCGTTTTTCCCAGCCTGTGGGTAGATATGCATGCACCTGGGGGAATCCAATATGGCCACTGTGTCCGGACATACGTCACCAGGAAGTAGACAAACCGACGCGTTGCGTCACGTGCGTCGTGACTTCATCAGGGTACCGCCCCCTGGTGACTCAATGGTATTTATAGAGAAAAAAAAAAAAAAAAAAACCTAATTGGATTCTATTGCGAGGGCGGGCATACGGCGGACATCTTATTGAAGTCCTGCACTCACATATCACATACATGAATCTATCCCATATATGAATTCTAGTGCTGGGTACGAATCTCCCTATATCATATTCAAGATATATCTATGTGGGAAAAGAACGGATGATAAATATAAACCTATATAAACCACATCTACAACTAAATAAATGCACTGTTATCGAATCATGAACTTTATTAATCATAAAAATGTTAAAACCATTACTCATAATGGGCTTCCTTATTAAATAGATATATATATCTCCTAAATGAACTGGGAAAAAAAAAAATAAATAAATAAATAAATAAATAAAAAAAAAATAATAATAAAAATAATAATAAAAATAATAATAAATATGAAAAAAAAAAAACAAACGGTCATTCGGATAAATGCTCAAAGAGCTCGTTTAAATGTCAATTTTAAAAGGAGAATTAAAATTAAAATTAAATAAAGTGGCATGCACAAATACCAATAGCTTGGGTTTACAAAAAATACATTCGTCATATTAACAAAATTAAAAAATACAATAAATAAGTTAATATTACCAGAGATAATTTATATATAAATTATTATTACCAGATCAATCTTTTAACATTTAAAATACACATTTTTAAAAATCGCTAATAAAACAGTTGAGATCAAACTCAATATTAAGGCCATGCGGTGCCTGTGTATGCATGGTATACATCCATCTCGACTCTGCCTGACTAAGGGATTTAATCTTATTACTCCCCCTCCAATGACTCACATACTTCTGTATACCCCAAAACTTGAGTCCTGACGGGTCTTTATTATGCTGTTTTAAGAAGTGCCGGGAAACGCTATGTTTAGGGAACCCCTTTTTTATGTTTTGTACATGTTCCCTCATGCGTTTCCACATAGGCCTTTTGGTTCTTCCTATATACTGATAACCACATGCACATTCAAGGCCATAAACTACTCCCTCTGTGTGGCATGAAATGAAATCTTTAATCTTATATGTTGTACCATCATAATTGGCCTTGAAAGTGTTACATTTGCCATTTTTACCTTTGGTTGCTCTACATGCGTAACATTTTCGGCACGGAAAAAAACCTACTTGGTCAAGAAATGTAATACTCTTCTTTTTGACTGGTGGCTCAAGCACATTTTTAACTAGTTTCGTCCTCAGAGAAGGGGCCTTCCTATATATAAATTTTGGATTATCTCCCAAAATCTTATTTAGATCAGGGTCCGTCTTAAGAATAGACCAATGTTTAGAAAATATTTTCTCGGTTTTTTTTTTTTTTTTTTTTTTTTTTTTTATAATGGACATTGTAGTCCAGAATAATTTTTTTTTTTTTTTTCAGTTCATTTAGGATATATATATATCTATTTAATAAGGAAGCCCATTATGAGTAATGGTTTTAACATTTTTATGATTAATAAAGTTCATGATTCGATAACAGTGCATTTATTTAGTTGTAGATGTGGTTTATATAGGTTTATATTTATCATCCGTTCTTTTCCCACATAGATATATCTTGAATATGATATAGGGAGATTCGTACCCAGCACTAGAATTCATATATGGGATAGATTCATGTATGTGATATGTGAGTGCAGGACTTCAATAAGATGTCCGCCGTATGCCCGCCCTCACAATAGAATCCAATTAGGTTTTTTTTTTTTTCTCTATAAATACCATTGAGTCACCAGGGGGCGGTACCCTGATGAAGTCACGACGCACGTGACGCAACGCGTCGGTTTGTCTACTTCCTGGTGACGTATGTCCGGACACAGTGGCCATATTGGATTCCCCCAGGTGCATGCATATCTACCCACAGGCTGGGAAAAACGCTTGTTTATGGAAAGGAGCATGTGAGTGGTTTACTTTGTCACTTTTTACTTTGCCTATTAAAACTTACTACACTATGGAAGGCTTTCTTGTCTTTTTATGAGTTGCATAAGAGAGGAGGAGGAATAAGGAGTCTGCCAGAGGAATACACCACTGAGGTGGTAACTGCTTTGAGGCCCTGTGTGGGTCGAGGAAGGGAGGTGAGCAGGCATTGCTGCCATTTGAAGGAGAGTACTTGCACTTAGAAGTGGAGATCACGTGTGTGTTCCAGCTTAAAGCACAGTCACATGCATGGAATATTTTTTCACCTTTGATATTGTCTTTTTCACTTATGGCATATATTAGTTATGTTTGATTTAGACACCATTGTATATATCCATCCAGAAACCACCACTTAATGTGCCTCACCACGAATGGCTTGGTCAGGAAGATAACCAGAAGCCTTACCCCAGCTCTAACCTAACCCTTTTGACCAATCCATCCATGGTGAAACGTTTTTATACTGTTGATGATCACATAAATGTATTTGGAAGAGCTTTCCTTCAACCTCACACAATGAGAGCTCCACACAGACTTTGCTTTGTCCTCCACATGTATCTAGTTTTTGTTAGGTTTCCTTTCACTGTCCAATACATACTCCATCTGTGACATGACTTATACTAGCGGTAAGCATTTTCTTTTTTCTTTCTGAAGAATTGCGACCCTCCTATAATCGCGGTCTTGGGATCTGGGGGAGGACTCCGTGCCATGGTTGGTTTTTTGGGAACGATTTCGAAACTGACTGAACTCAAGCTTTTAGGCACCGTGACATACATCGGTGGGATATCTGGATCAACATGGTATATACATTACAGCAATTTATTGAATACATAACCTAACAGCTATTGTTGCTTTTTAGCCACTTCATGCTTGGGGCAATTTTTTTTTTTTATTTTTTTTTTCTTGCTAGATAATTGGAGTGCATTCATAAAAGATGGATAACTTGCCTATCAAACATCCAACATCCTGTTTTACCATTCCAGGTGTATGTCATCTCTCTATTCCAAAAGTGACTGGTCAGACTTTATACACGTGGAAAATCTGGAGAATCAGATCTGTCAGCAAATGGAATCCAACAATGAGCGGGAATGGACAGGGCCATTGGAGAAGATAAGGGAGACATTTCTTGGAGATTTCTTTTCTCTTACAGATCTTTGGGCCTATACGGCTGTGTTCCTAGTCGTAAATGCAGTAAGTACAAGCTGGGTCTTCTCCTCTTTGGTTCAGCAGGGGTTCGGTGAACTTCAAAGAAGTGCACCTCCCCCCCCAAACTGTAACAGGCCACATTACCTCAACTTGGGGGGGGGGGGGGGGGGGTGTAACTTGGGACTCATGTTAATGAGCACAAGGGCCTCTTCCCCACCACCCTGGACAGTGGTTGTGGGGGTCTGCCGATGGTTCATAAAAAAAGTAACTTAAAAACAGATACCCAAATGCTTGAAGTCCGTGTGGGTTTTTCCTTTTTTTTTTTTTTTTCCCCTTTAAACCCCCCCCCCCCCCCCCAAGAAAAACTTGCAAAAAAGTCACTGTAAGTCAATCTTCAATCATGATGCCTGCTGACTTGCTGAAGAGAATTTCTGAGGGACTAGCCTGTCTTGAAGGTAACATCAAGCTGAATGATACCTCCCCAAGTTTTCATTTTATATAAATGAAAGCGCAGGGATGATGGTGACCACAATGCCCATGACAGTGTCACTGCTATCCCTGCCCCTTTGCTTATGTGGCCGGACAAACCCAGCCATGTAAGGCAATGTGTCGGTAACATCAGCAGTTGCTATGGATGCAACTAGTGAAAGTGGGGCAATTACCTTGCGATATGACACTGAACCTTGGTGTGCACCACTATAGACACTGATCCTTGGGGTGCACCAAAACAACTTATTTAATACTCCTTCTTTTTTTTTTTTTCTTTTTTTTTCTTCCCCCCCCCCCCCCCCCCCCCCCAGATTAATGACGGAAAGCTGTCCAGTCACCAGAAGATGTGTGAGGACGGTGAAGTCCCGTATCCCATCTACTCTGCTGTGGCAAAGGATAAAATACACGACAATGATTCAGGTGGTTTTACTAAAATGGCAATTTTTGATTCCTCACCATATGGGAGTTATGATTCTTGTAAAGAAAAAATAATCAAAACTAAAATTGGGGCTTGGGCTGGCCATGATCTCTCCGCTTCCACATACTGCTTTGCCCATTTCACTACAGGCTCCTTCCCTGGTAACTAATACCATCCACCTTGTGTTCTTCTGATCAGACCCTTTGTAGCTGTCAATAAAACTGCCTATCAAGCTAGTGGAGTTCTAAAGTTGGCCATACGCTAGTAGATTTTCATATGGGGGGGAAAAAAAAACAAACTCAACAGTATGTTCAATAAGTTGGAATGTCTTATGAAAGTACTTCAGAATTTTGTTTCCCAGAACTATGCTCACCTCCACTCCAGTTGTGGTGTCCACAAGGTCATTCACCCACCGTGTACCTCTTCGGCAGGTCATCCAACTTGAGCTCTTTTACCTTTTTGGCTGGCAGGGTCGGGATGACATCACTCCCACAAACGTGGCGGTTTTAATCTCAACAGATGCCCAAATTGTTCCCAGCTCAGTGTGCGTGTAGCTCAGTATACAGAGAGGACACGCGGGTAAGACTATTTTAATGCAGAAAAGACATAGTAGATCCTCCAAAGCATAGCAGGGAGAGATGGAAGCACACACCGAGAGCCGTTCAATTGCAAATGTGACAGGAAGGCTTCAGCTCCATCCCCTCCCGAACCACACCCTCTACCACATTCTTCCATTTCCCCCCCCATGGGTTCTACCATTCGGCCCATGATGAGAGAAATGCATTAGGGAGTGTGGTTCAGGAGGGGATGGAGCTGAAGCCTTCCTGTCACATTTTCATATGAATGGGTCTCTGTGTGGGCTTCCATCTTTCCCTGCTATGCTTTTGAGTATGGGACAAAGCAAACCCTGTGAGAGCTGCACCCAACAGAAGTTCCATCACTGGGTGATTCCCCTTTGTTAAGATCTGTATGTCTGGGGGTGTGAAGGGTTGGACTGTTACTTGACTACTTTAGCTGGCTGTCAAAGTGGTCTAATGATCAGAAAGCCGGTCCTGTCAACTTCTGATCATTGGTATGGTGTGAGCTGTCTTTTGACAGCTCAGTTATGTTGCTGGGAGTGGCCAGTGAGCATGTTCTCAGCAAAGAAAGCTCTGCTGCCCATGGACACATAATGTGAGACATGTGGGCATTTAAACCAACTCCCTTTCCCGACGCACATTTATTTGGGTGGCAAGTAAAGGTCCACTTTAACATTCAGTTTTGAAATGAATGAAAACCATATTTAATGATAGAAATTTTCCATCCTGCTCCTTTTTACATCTTCTCATCCCTGCAGCCAAATCTGAACATTTTGATCCCCACCAACCATTCAAAATTAAGATGACTATTCCAAAAACAATCACTCAATTTTGTCTTGTCCTTGATGCCTGGAGGCTCATGGTTTTGCAGTGAATCGGGAATAGAGGTGACTCCATGGTGTGTAGAGGACACGTCTCTGGATGGACAATCACTAACTGGAGGAAAATCTTCTCATTTCAGAAGCTTGGTTTGAGTTCACTCCACACAAGTCAGGATTTCCTTCTCACAAATGCTACGTAAAGACTGAGCACCTGGGGTGTAGGTTCAAAGGAGGATGTTTATTGGAGGAGCTGCCTGAACATGACCTGATGTATCTTCAAGGTGAGCCCAATCAGAAATGGTCCTTCATTAATGAGGCAAAAAATCTTACCTGTGCAAATGATCATCGTACCAAATCAGATAATTTCCATTGGGTGTTATTTTAGTGGGAAAAAAAAGTAATTTCCTGCTCTGTAATGGTTATGCAGAAAAGTCCTGATCCTCTTCTCAGGTCCCCCACTGATGTTCTGGGCTCCACCCTCAAGCCAAATGCCCCCACAGTAAGCCGCTTGCTATGGGGTCACTAATGCATGCTCTCTCCTGAGCCCTGCACTGTCCATAAGATGCACACAGCTGGGCTCAGCCCTGCCTCCTGTTCCTTTGTCACTGGCTGTGGCAGCCAATGGCCATTAACTACCTCCCAGGGGGACAGAGGCCCCAGGGAAGAGGGAGCTCTGATCAGACCCTCCTTAAGCATTCATATTCCCAGCCACACCTTCTGGGCCTCCCTCCCTGGAATTGGATGAGGTCATAACTTAGTGACTGACCCCAGGAGCATATTTAACACAAGGCACTTGCCTAGGGTGGCATATTTCAGGGGGGCAGCACCACTCCCTAGAAGTAGGGATGAAAGAAGGGACAGTTACACCATGAGAACCAGGTGGGATCCAAGAGCGGCTGCTTGATGGTGTATGTAGAGCCTGGCTTTCGTTCCTGGGGATGTCTGGAGCTGTGAAGATACATGGCTCTGTATTGCCTGGGGGGGGGGGTGTAGTGGATGGCTCTCCTGGGAGGGGGGCAGGGGTGTTGGTCAATGTCAGGCTCTCTCCGTGTGAAGGGGGGGTTGTTTGCCGGTGTCTGTAAGGGAAGACTATTTTTGTGTTGCCTAGGGCAGTGGTCGGCAAGCCGCGGCTCGTGAGCCACATGCGGCTCTTTACACACTTTTAAGGCAGCTCTTCTGTGTGCCGGGCGCCCGCTCCCCTCCCTCCTCTCGGGCGGCCGCCCCAAAAGTCAGGACTCTGCAGCTAGCCCAGCAATGGGCAAACTACGGCCCGGCGGACCTTTTAATCCGGCCCGCGGAGCGTGGCAAACATTGGCTGTCAGGATGTAGGCGGGGCAGCGTGATGAATTCCTCTCCTCTCAGTCCGCCCTGAAGACCAAAACAGCGCGGGAACACGGTGAGAGGAACGCGCGGAGCAAAGGTAAGTGAATTGACACAATATGGGGGATGAATTACTATAGGGGGGATGAATTACTATAGGGGGGATGAATTACTATATGGGGGGATGAATTACTATAGGGGGATGAATTACTATATGGGGGGGATGAATTACTATATGGGGGGGATGAATTACTATATGGGGGGGATGAATTACTATATGGGGGGGATGAATTACTATATGGGGGGGATGAATTACTATATGGGGGGATGAATTACTATATGGGGGATGAATTACTATATGGGGGGATGAGTTACTATATGGGGGGGGATGAGTTACTATATGGGGGGGGATGAGTTACTATATGGGGGGGGATGAGTTACTATATGGGGGGGGATGAGTTACTATATGGGGGGGGATGAGTTACTATATGGGGGGGATGAGTTACTATATGGGGGGGATGAGTTACTATATGGGGGGGATGAGTTACTATATGGGGGGGATGAGTTACTATAGGGGGGATGAGTTACTATGGGGGGGATGAATTACTATGGGGGGGATGAATTACTATAGGGGGGATGTATTTTCAGTTTTAAAAATGTGGCTCTCAAAATAAATTTCAATCGTGGTTTTGGTGAGATTTGGCTGTTTGGGGGAAAAAAAGGTTGCCCACCACTGGCCTAGGGCAACACAAAAGCTAAATACACCACTGACCCTCCCCCACACTGTTTCTGGAACATTGTTCCTGCCTACCTCTGGAAAAATCCACCACCAGGCTTAGGGATAGACCTGACCGACCTGAAAAATACAATTCTGCTCAAATAAGTCCATCAGAGCCAAATACGAAGTTCATCCAGCCTTGGACATGGCGGTACAGCTACATACATATATCTTGGCTCTTTCCGATGGCCATCATCTGATGTCTACATCCCTGACAGTTGGAGAGAAAACCCCAAAAGTAAATATGAAAGTGTATATGCTTATGGAACTATTATGGCTATACGTTCATTTATAATTCCTACCTGGGATCTTCATTGTATTCAGCACTAATCTATATATATTTTTTTTTTCTCCTCTGCAGGATTGTGGGGCAGTGCGCTTGGCGCTGATTGGGTCAAGTTGTTCTTTCACGGTAGGTGTTTGAAATGTATTGAAGTTCTTCTTCTACAAGGATTCCCAGCCTAACAACTCGCCAACCCCTATCCAGCTAATTGATGTAACAGTTATCAAAAGCACATGTAGTGCAGACCCCATACCGGTCCCACTGTCCCAGGTTCTAGTTCCCATTTAGTGCACAGCAGCCAGGCACAAGGTATTTTCTCAGCATTTCAAGATTGTTCAAGACTAGGGATTAGGGTGAGCCTTGAAACCTAAAACTAGGATGCTATCTTGCAAACATTTAACTGCAGAAAAGGTGATCAAGGTAGAATGAACTGGAGAATCCCACTCCGGAAACAGTCCTGGACAGCAGAATCTGGCCCAATCTCAACAAATGGCCACTACAGCAACAGTCTCCCTCCCAGGATTTATTTCGGGTCTCTACTTGCTGTGCCCCTGTATACATGGATGCCTCTTTCTAGTATCAGCCCGTCCTTGTACGATGAGCTTCCCGGCCAAATCCTCCACACTTTGCTCCAACGCTTCCTGCAGCTTTGGTAGTGGTTTCCCCAGCTGTCCTTGAGAGAACCTCATGCAGACTTCAGGCTGGGTCACTCTCCAGCAGGCAAAGGACCCTGCTGTTCGGGCCCCAGGCCATTTATACCTTCCATCCCTCTGCTGGTCACTTTCCCGACCAGGGAATGGCTGAGGCTTTATGAATTATCAGCTCAGGATCAGTTCCTTCTAGCCCAGCAATGGGCAAACTACGGCCCGGCGGACCTTTTAATCCAGCCCGCGGAGCGTGATACTGTCAGGATGGCTGTCGGGATGTGTGTAGGCGGGGCAGCATGACGAACGTGAGGGGAGCTAGGCTCCTCACAGTCCGCCCTGAAGACCGGAACGGCGCGGGAACACGAGAGGACCGCGCGGAGCAAAGCTAAGTAAATTGACACAGGGGGGACATGGGGATGAATTACTATATGGGGGATGAATTACTATATGGGGGATGAATTGCTATATGGGGGATGAATTGCTATATGGGGGATGAATTGCTATATGGGGGATGAATTGCTATATGGGGGATGAATTGCTATATGGGGGATGAATTGCTATATGGGGGATGAATTGCTATATGGGGGATGAATTGCTATATGGGGGATGAATTGCTATATGGGGGATGGATTGCTATATGGGGGATGGATTACTATATGGGGGATGGATTGCTATATGGGGGATGGATTGCTATATGGGGGATGGATTGCTATATGGGGGATGGATTGCTATATGGGGGATGGATTGCTATATGGGGGATGGATTGCTATATGGGGGATGGATTGCTATATGGGGGATGAATTGCTATATGGGGGATGAATTGCTATATGGGGGATGAATTGCTATATGGGGGATGAATTGCTATATGGGGGATGAATTGCTATATGGGGGATTAATTACTATGCTTACTATAGGGGAATATTACTATACTTACTATGGATGACACATACACATCATTCATCTACTCTTGGTCCGGCCCCCGGGTCCAATATATGAACCCATTGCGGCCCTCAAGTCAAAAAGTTTGCCCACCCCTGTTCTAGCCCACTATGTTCCAACACTTTCTGGAATACAAGGAAAAGTGAGGATGCAGAAGGGCCCATTTTACTTGTCTAAATCTGTAGTTACTCAGCATGCTGGTTCCAAGTCCTCCATCTTCCTCACTGCAAAGTGGAAGGTTCCTTTTGGGTACAAAACCACAGTCCAGGTAAGGGAGCCCTCCAGACATTCCAGTCCTAATGAGGCTCAGAGTAGACAACTCTTCAGTCTTTCAGCAAGATCAACTGGAAGTTTGTTCTCTTCGCCCTTCTTCCTCTTTTTCTTTCCCTTCCTTCCTATTGGCTGCACCGCACATGGGTTCCTTAAGCCTCCTGGGGTATGTTATGGGCATCTCCCAGGGGGTAGTGGGAGCAGACGTGTCATGCCACGGATGGGCCTCCAGGAAAAATAAAACACAGAAATGGCCCTCCAGAATAAATACTGCCTAATATCACATGAGGGGCTTCAAAAGTATCCGCACTCATATTTGAGTAAAAATAAAAGTGTGTAAACTTCTTTTTTTTTTTTTTTTGAAGAACCCTCATGTTACTTGTATGTTCTTAAAGATAATATAATTGTTGTTTGATTTACAGAAACGTACAAAAAAATGATTGAATGCACGACTAGAGGTAAGAAGTCAACCACTTGGTAAATTCACTTCCTATGATCCCATTTCTGTATATTATGTATGGATGATCTTCAATAATATGACATTTTAGACACTTGCACTTCCAGACTTTTTTTTTTTTTTTTCTCTTTAAATACAAAGATTTGGAGGTATGCCATCACAGGGAACTTGGAGGCCTAATTATTTTCGTGTGGTGGGGGGGAGGGGCTTTTTTTTTTTTTTTTTTTTTTTTTCTCTGAAGGGCATAAGTGCTTGGTTGTAACTTAGTTTTTTTGCAGGGGAAAAAATAATTTTAATCACATAAGGGGCATAAAGTCCTCTTTGAACCCCTGATGTCTCATCTGGCCTCCATTAACCACTTCCATACCGGGCACTTTTATCCTCTTCCTGCCCAATTTTCAGCTTTCAGCGCTCAGTTTGACAACTGTGCGGTCATGCAACACTGTACCTAAATTACATTTTTATCATTTTGTTCACACAACTAGAGCTTTCTTTTGGTGGTATTTAATCCCCACTGGTGTTGTGTGGGGATTAAATACCACCAGGCATCAATGCCTATAGCCAAGCATTTAAATAAAATGGATTTTTTTTTTTTTTTTTTTTTTGTGATTTGGCCACAGCTAATCGCATGACAGATGGGCTGTGATTGGCCCAATATGTACCACGTGACCAATCACAGCTAGTAACACAAATGTATACGATGAATGGAAGCTATCCTTGCTTTACAATTGCCGTGTGACCTGTAATTGGCCACAGCGGTCACATGGTACCGGCAACAGGCCAGTACGCAGATCGGTCATCGGCTATGTCAGGATACAGCTGGTGACAGATCTTGAAGCAGCGCGGTGGTGATCAGGAAATCTCCACCCAGACCGCTGAAAAGCCCGCCCTGCCATCATTTTACTATTGGCCCGGAGGGAATTGGTTACAGCTGAGAGTGCATATTGTGCTCCATTAACGTCTCTACCTGCCACAAGGGCCACAAACGTGAGAGCCGGACCTGGAAGTGACATTGATCCACGGTTCTTACTGGGTAAGGGAGATCAGAGGATGGCAACAAACCATTTACCCCTGATAGGGGTGCTTACCATGATCATTTGTATCTATGCATGTAAAACAGGATGATTATTTATGAATGCTAAAAATGATGATTTATAATTCAGGAATTGTGGTTATGTCATGATTAATAATCATTCCTTATAAATGCTGAATATTTTTATAATTGTTTCCTAACAAATCCCGGGGTGTTTATATCAGAATAACAAATATGGGTTTGTTGGGGTTGTTGATTATTCCAGAATTTGTAAATTTCATAACCAATCCTGAGTGTTTGTAGTAATAAAAATGAGGATTTGTGATGAAACTGACAAATATTCAGGAATAATAACAAATACTCAGGATTTGTTATTAAACTGACTAAAATGATAAATATTCAGAATTATTCCTGGTTATCATTTTTGTTGGTTTCATAATAACCAATCCTGAGATTATAATTTTATTGCCGGCGTCCTTAACCAGTGAACAGCAGGTTGTCAAGTAGGCCGCTGCGTCCTTAACAATGATGAGTCGTTCGCTCTCAGGGGGTATAAGGGGCCCCAGATGCAAACACTCCTAAAAACTTAAACACCAGCAAAAAAAAAGCTAATTTGCTTTTTTTCTTTTCCAGAGTTTTTGAGTTGCTATTGTGCATGGAGCCTAAAAGGAGACAGTACAAGTTCAATACAAGAGATTTAGGAGGGCCCTGATCCGGAGAGCTTACACTCTAATGGGCATTAAGACGTGTTTTCGCTTCAGGCATTAAGATAATGAATTCCACCGTCCTGTTGGTTCAGTCATGGATATCGATCCTCTATGGTGACTGGGCAGATAGCTGGTGTGCAGCTCCTTCTCTTCTAGCACACCAGCAATCATCCCAGTCACCATGTATAGAGAATCTGCTTGTCTCCTGCTAAAG
Source organism: Staurois parvus (assembly GCF_062004578.1). Classification (NCBI taxonomy): domain Eukaryota; kingdom Metazoa; phylum Chordata; class Amphibia; order Anura; family Ranidae; genus Staurois; species Staurois parvus. The sequence goes on along the minus strand of NW_028318407.1, from coordinate 514,447 downwards.
CTACATCTCAAACGCGTTTCATCAGAGGTCCAATCCTCTATGCATGACTGGGAAGACTGCTGGTGTTGCTGCTCCTTCTCTTCTAGCACACCAGCTATCATCCCAGTCACCATGTATAGAGAATCTGCTTGTCTCCTGCTAAAGCAACATCTCCAACGCGTTTCATCATAGAGGTCCAATCCTCTATGCATGACTGGGAAGACTGCTGGTGTTGCAGCTCCTTCTCTTCTAGCACACCAGCAATCATCCCAGTCACCATGTATAGAGAATCTGCTTGTCTCCTGCTAAAGCTACATCTCCAACGCGTTTCATCATAGAGGTCCAATCCTCTATGCATGACTGGGAAGATTGCTGGTGTTGCAGCTCCTTCTCTTCTAGCACACCAGCAATCATCCCATACAGATATAAAAAAAAATTCTCTCGTCCTTGTCTCCTTCCAAATCAGCTCTCTGATGCATTTCACCCTCTCATGGGCTTTGTCCTAGAGGTCTAATTCTCCATGTATGACTGGGCTGGTTGCTGGTGTTGCAGAGCCTTCTCTTCCAGCACACTACTAATCAGCCCAGTCAACGTGTCTAGAGGATTGGCTTCGGCTGGTCTCCTCTCAAAGCCACACCTCCAATGCGTTTTCACCCTCCAATGGGTTTAGTCATAGAGGTCCCATCCTCTATGCATGAGTGGGCAGATTGCTGGTGTTGCAGCTCTTTCTCCTCTAGCGCACTAGCAATCATCCCAGGAGATATATATATATATATTTCAGCTGGTCTCCTTCCAAAGTAGTGCTCTGATGCATTTTACCCCCTCATGGGTTTTGTCCTAGAGGTCCAATCCTCCATGCATGACGACTGGGCTGGTTGTTGATGTTGCAGATCCTTCTCTTCTAGCACACTACTAATTCGCCCAGTCGACATGTCTTAGAGGATTGGCTTCAGCTGGTCTCCTGCCAAAGCCACACCTTCAACGCGTTTCACCCTCCCATGGGTTTAGTCAGAGGTCCCATCCTCTATACATGGTGACTGGGCTTATTGCTGGTGTGTGGCTCCGGTCTTCCACAGTCATTCATTGGGTTGGGTAAGTCCTACTGGCACAGTATTGGAGTCACCATGTTGTTGCAAGTCAGTGCTGGGAGCGGCGCTCTTCATTTTTACTCGCCATGCTTCTCCATCGCTGATTTAATCATCTGTGATGTGTGGAGCACATCGGACCGGGACACTGCAAACCCGAAAGTTGGATGTCTATAGCGGCGGATTTTTGAACGAATGTTTTTGTATGAATATTTACATGCAGGGGCGGACTGACCATTTGCAAACTCGGGCACTGCCTGAGGGCCCGGGGTCAGTAGGGGGCCCCATGAGATGCCCCTAGTATTCCCCCCTTTTTTTTTTTTTTTTTTTGTTTGGGTGAGGACACGGGGGCCCCATGATTCTCTATTGCCCGGGGGGCCCCATAAGTTGTCAGTCCGCCCCTGTTTACATGAACATTCATACAATAATTCTTTTTACATTCCATGACTGAGGGAAAGTCTTTCAGAACTTGTTTGCTTCTAACATTTGCATTCGGAATAAAATGTCATCTGCTGAGGGAGAACCACATACACAGATGTATTGTATGTAAGATCGAAACGTGCAAATCCCCAATCCACTGAAGTCAGAGCTGCAAGTATAGAAGAGGATATCATCTCTTGAAAGGCAAATTCAAATGGATGCTGTGCTAGGTGACCATTTGAGATAAATTGATTGCAGAAAATGTTTTCATTCAATTCCTTCACAGCAGTAAATCATCAGAAATGGAAGGAACGTTCTTAGAATGAAACGCTTTGAACACCATCTCACTAGTGTACAGTCCAACTCCTGCAGATTGCTTCCCTCATCGTCTCCTCTGGATCTCCTCCTCCCAGGTCTTCCTCCATTCACCTCCAGATAGAAGTTTTTGTGTTTTTTAGCTCTGGATTTGTTGTACTTATGCCGTTCACTGACTGACCTCTCATCTCTTATTTCCTCAAATAGTGAAAGATGGAAGTGTGGGATACTGCAAAAGTAAGATTTTATTTTTTTTTCCCTTTTAATCGTGTCCTTGTTTATTTTCTAATTTCCATTATAACGCGGCAAAAGAAACCCACGTCAGTTTATAGAGCACATTACTAGTCTGATTGTTGGAGAATTCCAGATATGGATTGTGATACATTGTTACTTTGTTCTACATCACCAGATTCCAGCAATACAGGTCTGTGCTTGCAGCCAACAAGGCACCGTGGGGTTTAAATGTGCTCAAAAGTTTGCATCTCCTGGCAGAAATGGTGACATTTTGCATTGATCTTGAAAACAGGACTGATCATGCCAAAGTGTGTGTGTGTGTGTGTGTGTTTACATTTTTATAGGGAAAGTTGATCCAGGGAATATCCGATTGCCTCTCGGGGGATCAGGAAGGAACTTTTTCCCTGCAGGAGAAAACTGGATCGTGCTTTGCTGGTTTTTTTGCCTTCCTCTGGATCAACTGTGGGTGTAGGATTATTATATATCTAATTTCGGTATCCACAATAATTATCTGCTTCAAACTGTATAAAACTAGCAAAGTAGCCCAAAAAAGTCACTTTCACCCCTGAAAGTGAACAATTAACCTTTTTTTATGCCAATCTCTATTTAAATCAGACCAAAAAATAGTCTACAAAAAAATTTATATATATATATATAATTTATTACTTTTCCGTGTCCAACTTGCCCCTCCACACAAATCCAGATAAAGTGTGTACCTCAAATACATGGAAAACTAAATAGTGCATTACCTTAACCTCCTCGGCGGTCTGATTATTTCCGATTTTTGGTGCTCAAAGCCAGTGTATTGGTGTGATCGTTTTATATGTATATTGTGTATCATCATTTATAGGTGACACCGAATACAACACGTTTCATTGGCTGTTTATACATATCTCTCAATGAGACGTACAGCAGTAACACATCATCCTTTCAATACTAATTTGATTTTTTTTATTTCATGACCTTTAAAAATCAGACTTTGATACAATCATCATACCATGCAATGTTGCACACAGGCAGATCTCATCCTTGTGTCGGTGGTATGTACACGGCTCACACTGTTTCCATTCATTTTATGCAGGAACCTGGAGAAGATTCTGTCTATGGATTTCTGGTAAAAAGGAGGATGGTAAGAAGATGTCACCTTCTTCCATACACTGATCAACAGATAACATGACCACCCACCATAACCCGTTCAGCCATGGACTCCACTAGACCTCTGATGGTATGCTCCGGCACCAAGCTCTCAGGAGCAGATCCCTCAAGTCCTGCAGTTTGGTTCCTCCAATCCTTACACTTGGTATTTTTATTCTGCTTTCAACACGTCAACTTCAGGGACAACATGTTCGCTTACTGCCTAATATATCCCACCCACATTCAAGTGTCATTGTAATGAGATAATAAATGTTACCTCACCTGTTAGAATGTTGTGGCTGATTGGTGTACAAGGGAGGGAGATGAGTTGGACAAAGAAGAATGGAAGAGTGGGAGACGGATGCCTTGCACTGGAGAAAAGCCAAAGCAACAGCATTTTTATTGGTACCATTTTGAGAGCTCAGTCTCGAGGTGGAGGAGAAAACTTTAACTATAAAAATGTTTCTTTGACTATCTTCTGATTTTGCTTTCTGTTTTGGATTTGTATGGATATCTCTTCATGGGTGAGTACCTGGGCACTTGCCTTACAAATACAGGGTGCAGTGGTATCCCTTGGGACTGTATGTCATAATTGTATCATCTGATGGCCTTTGCAGACATTGGTATAGCTTGTAAATCAATGAAAATGAGTGAGCGCTTTAAAGGACGAGCAGCTGAAACACATAGGACAACCAAAAAAGTTCCTCATATAAATGTAAAATAAAAGTGCAGCGCTAGAAAAATAACAAAAAATCAAAAATCAACGCACATAAAGTCAATAAAAAATAAGTCCACAAAAAAGGAGGGAGGGGAAAGGCCCTAGGCCAAAAAAAAGTCTCAAAAAAGGACTACTTCAAATGCCCATACGCACTGATCAGAGGTGTATGCACTGTGGTAGAGATGGAGTTGAAGATGTAGTCAGGGAACAGAGGTAGATGTAATCCCCTGGATCAGTGAAGATCCCCAGATCAAGGAAGCACACGTTCCACAAGACAGCAAGGAAGCAGTCACAGCTCCACCAAAGAATACCACCACTCCTTCACTTCATATCAGCGGCATCTAGGAGGAGATACTCCTCATGAAAAGAAAAGCCCATGGTAAGATATAATAAAAAGCATTTAATGAAATAAAACAGGATGCATCCAGAGTAAGTATATGAAAAAGCACACCGCTAGCAAATAAACATGAAAGCTAGCAGTGAAGGCGGAACAAGACTAACCGTCCTGTCAGATGTAGTGGCCGCCGGAGCTCCCCAATGCTCCGACGGCGTGGCGTCAAGGCGTGCGCAGGTTCCTCCTAAAAAGGAGGAACCTGCGCACGCCTTGACGCCACGCCGTGTATGGGCATTTGAAGTCGTCCTTTTTTGAGACTTTTTTTGGCCTAGGCCCTTTCCCCTCCCTCCCCCCCCCCCCCCTTTTTTGTGGACTTATTTTTATTGACTTTATGTGCGTTGATTTTTGATTTTTTGTTATTTTTGTAGCGCTGCACTTTTATTTACATTGGTATAGCTTGCATTGCCTATATATGTGTTTTTAGGAGTTAGTATCCTCAGGTTTTAAAATGGTTTCACCCCCATCCGGCACCTTCATTTTTGCTTTGTGTAGCGGATTGTTAATCCAGGAGCGTATTGCTGCTAATCCTTCAGAGTTTTATACTTAGACCCGTTTACAGTTCAAAAAACTCAGGCCTTTTCCCCTTTCTGACTTTATCTCATAATGCCTCTGTATGCTCTTAAAGCTTCTGTTCAGTCAGTTGCCTCCCTTCATCACAGGGACTTGGTATCCATTGACATAATGGATGCATATTTACACATTCATATCTTCAGAGGTCACCAGGTCTTCAGTGGTTACGTCACTTTTTGCCATGGGTGACAAATACTACAGCCTAGCCTATGCTCTGAGAGCCTTCACAAAAGTCCTTGCACTGGTTCTAGGCCTTCATCTGAGAGGTAATTTGGTCATTGGAAATCTAGATCTACTGCTACCAGAGTAGACATCTCTGACCTTTTTGGACCTGTGGTAATCACACTGAGAACCTTGGAGAACTTCAGATGGTTCCTGTACACCAAGAATCTCATTCTGTCATCACAATTACATTTAAAGCATTGAATTGATCTTGGACTTTTCATAATCGGACCTCTCTCTCAGATCTGGAAGGCTGAGATCCTTCTTTTTTTTTTTTTCCCTATCATTCTGTTCAAGGGAAATATGTTTTTGATGGCTTTCACGCTATGGGGTCAAAGATATGTGGTTCCTTCGACATAACCCCCCCCCCCACACACACACACACACACACACACACTTTTCTTCCACAATGCTATATACACTTCTGGAGTAGATTACCCCCCCCCCCCCCCTCACACTGTCCCGCTTAATTGCTACTCATGGGGCACATCAATGCCATCTTGGCTCCCGACCTGGACAGACCTACCCAACCAAATTTTTTTTCCACTGATCTGGTTAATTGGGCATGGGCAGCAGGATTGGAAGAAGTTTGGAGATAACAACATCCTACCACTCTCTTATTCCTGTTTCTCCACCTCCTATAAACTTCCTCTCATTGACCTGGCTTTGGCTAACGCCACATTGTTGGCGGATGTTCTCACTGCTTCCTACCTATCCAGCTGATTATCAGACCATTGTCCATTGGCCCTGACACTCTGCTCTCTCTCTTCTCATAATGCCTCCATCTGGCAATTGGGACCCCACTTGATCTCCCACCCAACTGTTGAAAATGCTATTCCACCATTGCTAAGTGAGTTTTGGGACAATAATGCTGGGTCATCCTCCAGATGTTACATGGGATGCCTTTTTAAGGCATATACAAGAAGAATACATTTCCTCTATTGCTGTGGTCTGCAAAGCACACACCACTACCACCCACACCCTACAGGAGTCAGTGGAGGCATGTAATACCAAATATACAGCAGATCCCTCTGAACCCAACTTTGACCTCCCCTCCATGGCCAAAAGAAAATTGCACCTTCACTTAGTTGAAATTACCAGATTGGATCTTCTTAATAGCCGGGCTCATGACCTGTCAGCTTTATTGGATCAGTTAGCACTGGGATGGCTCTCAGATGCAGAGTGCAAGACCATTACTCCAGAGGAGGTCTCTACTGCTATTCACTCCTTCCCTTCTGGGCAAGCCCCTGGTCCTGAGAGCCTCCCCATTGACTTCTACAAGACTCATGGTGATATACTCACCCTGTTTTTAGCTTCCCCGTACACATGGTTTCTTAGGGTAAGCTGCCTTCCTCTATTAATCATGCCCATGTGGTGCTAATCTATAAACCCCCTAAGGATCCCGCCTCCTGTAGGCCAATCGCTCTGCTCAACACTGATTTTTTTTTTTTTTTTCCCTTTCTTTTTTTTTTTAAATCCTAACCAAGCTTCTTACCCTGCAGCTGCAACCATTACTACCTACCATTATTGACCTGGACCAAACTGGGTTCATAGAGCCACAGACATAAATATACGCAGACTGTACACAAACATTCATGCTACCTATGCCAATGTGGGTTCTAGGGTGGTGGCCTCCCTAGATCTTGAAGGCCTTTGATACCATTGAATGGTCATTTCTCTGGGAGGTACTTCATAGAATGGGCTTTCCTCTGGTTTTCATTACATGGCTCAAGACTCTTGATGCCAATCCTACTGTTGTGGTCCAATTGGGTGGTGGCCTGTTGGCCACATTCTCTGTCCAGAGGCACTAGGCAAGGTTATCCCCTCTTCAGCTCTTTTCGCCATAGCTGAGGCTCTCTGTACCTCCCCTAACATC